>NW_019426074.1:1436721-1645105 GCF_000390285.2 Anoplophora glabripennis
ATATTTGTGCGCCGCTGAACAAAAAAAAAAAGCTCACGCACTTCAAAACCTAACCACTTTTTCGTTTTATTCTAAAAAAAGGTTACGCAATCAGTGACTATTTGCAGTATGCACTAACATTTTGGGGTGCAACCGTAGGGTAATAATTACTCGAGTGGTGGGAGTAAACATCTCGAGATATCTCGAGTGATCTCAATAATCGAGTACCACTCGATTTTTCACTCGAAATCTCCCATCACTAGTAGTGACCGATTATCATCCGAATTGTTTTTTAATAATCGGAAGGTTTCGATTATTTCAATAATCGGATGATCGATTATTTTTCATTCAAATGATCCCATCACTATATAAAATCAATGTTTCCAAAGAGTAGGAAATTCTATGTACAATTCTTTGTGTACTGAAATTTCGGACTAATGCTAATCATAATTATAATTAGTATTTACTATTTATTGCATTTATGGTTTCAGATGGTTTCACGATAGTAGATAGATGGCGCAAATTTATTATAAATATTTTTTATTTACCATTTAATTGGGTCTAGGTAATTTATTGTAATTAAATTTTTAAAAATAATACCTTGTGCAAAGCAGTGTAAACTAAATGAGTTTCTTTGTAACGAAAGTTAAAAAATCCAATGTAAATCAGCTGTGCAATGACTGCAATGAAAGACCGGCCATCTTAATTCCCTATTTGGTACCGTGAATATTTTTGGGCAAAAACATTATTGCATTTAATAAATTTAAAAAGGCATAAATATTAATGTCATAAAAATTTAACTAACAGATTATTATATGTGAGTACTATCATTTTCCTACTGTCGCTCTTTTATTGTCTTAGCAGTCTTGGCACTGAAGTATTCTAAATTAATGCAAGGTGTTTTGTTTATTTTTCTTTATTGAGAAACGCATTCCTTCTGTCAAGGAAAATGAATAGGTAACAGTAACCTTTAACTTATTATAATTAATTACACTGAAAATAATGCAAGTAAAATGGCAGCATCTGCTAGTGACATAGATGATTTCCTTTCTGGCCCACTGGTAAAATGGGTATGTATTGCAATTTCCAACTATGTACATTTTTTTAAGGAGAATATTATGACGAATATTCCATTGCAGCTCTCCACATGTGTGAAGAAACCAGAATCTCTACAGGTATATGAAACATTTTTTGATGGAGCTCCAATCAACGAAGTTTTGCTTCAAATCGATCCCGAACCGTCCCAACCAGTACCTACAACCTCTAATTTACAGGGTCTTAATATTACTGCAGCTAGAATAAAAGTGTTTCATTGTATCATTAAAAATATTAAAACAATTTATGAGGATGAATTGGGCCAAGTTGTGATATCTCTGCCAGACTGTGTTACATTGGGCAGAGCCCCTGCTTCACAAGCAGCTTTGGAGCAACTGAAATTGTTAATTTTATTACTCCTGGGTTGTGCTGTTCAAGGACCCACAAAAGAGGTTTTTATATTGAAAATAAAGGAGTTATCTGTTGATGATCAGCAGGATATTGTCGACTGCATAAAAAAGGTAATTTTTTTTTTTATCATAATCTAAAGTGTTGTAGTGAACTAATTTTCAGGTTACCGATGATCAAACTGTTGTATTAACACTTGATTGGACAGACCAGCCAGCAGAGCGACTATATAGACATTTAAGGTCTTTGACAGGAGAACGTGATAAGTTGTTACAACAATGGGTAACAGACTTAGGACAAGAATCGGTATCAAGTCCGACTGCAAATTCAAATACCGAAGGAGTAGAATCAAATCATTTGGCAGTAGAATTAGCAGATTGGAAAGCTCGGTTACGAAAACAGAGGCAGGAACTGTAAGTCAGACTTTATTTAATAGTTTCAATGTATTACTATTATTAACAAAATAGCATTATGTCAGGGTAAATCCTTAGAAAATTAAGTTTCTGTATGAAATAAATCTCATATGATTAAAAAATGGAAAATATGTTAGAGATTAGTAGAGATTAACACATATTAGAGATTAATTGATAACAGTTTGATCTTTTTTAATCTCATCTTTGCTGTGATATGAAAATAATTAAATATTTCTGTGTTATATAATGATAATGGTATTTATCATCAAAACATGAAAGAAAAAAGCGTCTTGAATCAAATCATTTGTTTTTAGAGAAGAAAAAACGGAAATACTGGTAGAATGTAAAGAAGAATTAGAACATGCAAACAGTTTAGTAACAAAACTAAGAGTAGAAGTAAGTTGTTACTGCTTCCTTTTTTGATATTTTCAATGTACGTATAATTTTGTAATTAGGATTGCTGTTTTATTTCAGAACAGCGATCTGTTGAGTGAGGCAAGAAAGGCAAAGGCTTATCGAGATGAGGTAGATGCGATGAGAGAAAGAGCTGAGAGAGCGGACAGGCTAGACTTAGAAGTTCAGAGGTATCGGGAAAGACTTGCAGATGCGGAGTTTTACAAAGTTAGGGTTGACGAATTGAGGGAAGATAACAGGGTATTGCTTGAAACAAGGGAGATGCTTGAATCTCAACTGGCTCGAGCTAGGCAAAGGGCAGATCACGTTTTGGAATTAGAAGCGGAACTTTTGAATTGCAAGCAAAGTATTAATGAAATTGTTTTGGTAAGTTATTAATTTTAATATCGATTTTGTAATTTAGTTCCACAAAAAAAAGTTTGCACATTTTTTAATGTACACAGTGTTCCATTTAAAACTCTTCAGTTCGATATCGCATTATGTACTTCATATATATGATTTCGGTTGTGACTACAGATTAAATATCTTTTCATAGTGGCAGATATAGATGCTGTAGCAAAACGAAGAAATTTTAGTATGATGGAAGCTTTTGAAAGTGGTCTATGTGAAAAACTTTTAAATACTGATCATTGTATCGTCGGAATCTAATGGTTGTTGAATTCTTCTCGTGACGCCACTCTCACAGAACGTGTGTGCAAGATTTAGTGTAAAAGTTGCTCGACTTCCGTGTTCGAATGAGTTGGTGTCTGACTCTCCAAAGGGACACATTGCGCATCTTAGCGGAATATTTTCATTTTATTCCAAATTAACTCTGGCACTTCAACGGTGAAACATCGCAAAGATTTTTGCTTTTATTTTATTTTGGAACTAAGGAACACCAGGTGATCAGTTGTTGGGGAACGGTTCCAACAAATTGGTCACCAAAAGAATTTGTTGAGCTCCCACAAAGCCTGTATTAAAAAAAAAAGAATTCAACTGCAATTTTTCTTTCGGAAATAAATAAAATAATTCGCAGTGTAATTTTCAGTACACTTAAACATCATATGTCCAACGTGGGAATTACAACAAAAATTTAAAAAACTAAGATTGCGTAAATTAGAAAACCGATGGTAGGGAGTTAGGGCAGTCGTCAACGTTGTTCGTCCAAGGTGTGGTCCCTGACTGCGGGCTTAGATGCGGTCTTGCGGTTGCTGTAATACCTGGACTTTGACGGGTCGTGCGTTTGGGCCCAGAATTGAAACATATGTTCTATTTCGGGGTTATCAAACTGTGATAATAATAAAAATTATTAGAGGCATGTATGTATGTATGTATGTCGGAGGGTGGTGGAATTGTTTTCCACCACGGCACTTAGGCCTTATTAGGCCCCTTGTACACCCTTCTTCATTACTCGAGTACTTTTCTTCAATCCATCCTATTGACTACACGGGTGGCTTGGTGGCAAAGTCTCGTACAGTTTATGTATGATAGCATGGTCTTGAGTTACAGAGATTTTCTTTGCTCTGTTCTCATTACCATTTATCGGGGACCACACGCATGCGGAAAATGTTGAGCGACCCAGGTCTCTGGTAGGCTGCCACAGCCACGTCCCCGGGCCTGCCTTATTAGAGGCATATTTTTGGATTAAAATTAAAAATATATACTTTATTCAGATATTCAACAATTTGATAATACAAATAGACATTGCGACGTTCAATGTGAGACGAACATGCAATTAAATAATAATAACGATACGAGTTGACGTCAATTGTCTGTATAAACAATTTCTGAAAAATAATTGGTTCCCGAGATATTTGAACCGAAGTATTTTTCTAAAGGAAAAGGTTATAATTTCCTTAAAATTAATTTTCACATTAAATTGTGCTGGTTAAAATGTTATCTAATAAAATAATTGATTTTATTCATTGTATTATTTGGTTTTTAATTTTTAAGACTTCATTTTTGTAAGTTTTTAAAAAATTTATTATTTTAAAATAAAATTATGATTTAGAATAATGAAAAGGCAAATGTTTTAATACAAAAAAAAAAATCAAAAAGAAAATAATTTTTAATCGGTAAGGGAGTGGGTCAAATAATTATTACAATTTTTACCAGTAGCAATTTAATATGACAAAAAATTAATTTTGAAGAATATTTATTTAAAAAAAATACTTAAAAACCAATGAAAATTGTATCAAAAACCGTATGCCATTAGTTGAGGGGAGATTCTTCATACATAAATATACAAAAATATATAAAATAGCAAAAATTCGTGGGTCCAATTCGTTTTGAAAATATAGGGTTGTTCACAATTTTTTTCTTTATCTATTCATTTTTTGAGTTGGAACATGCATTGTTGTTAATTCTCATTTTTCATAATTATTTGTATACATATTCTTTCATAATATCATAATAATTTATCAATGAAAACATACTGAAACATTTATACTCAATGCAGAAAATTGTAAAATTACTTACCCAATTACAAATACCGTTTCGTAAACCGATGAACTGCAAACTGAATTAAATGTAATAAAACGGAACGGTGACATATTCATTTTCATTTTATAGGGAATTGTTTTTTTAAGAAGCAGTTTATAGTTCTCTTTAATCCTTTTGCACTTTCGTTTTTAGGAAAGGGATGCTGCCAGAGAAAGAGTCCAGGAATTATTAGATGAAAACCTTCAACTTCAACAGGTGACCAAATCAGCTCTACAAGAAACGAGCATCTTAAATACATCTGGTGCCGACTCAGAGAATGAAGAAACGAATTCAGGTGACAATAGTCTGTCGGAACAGTTGACCAACAACGCACAAGCGCGTGCCTTAAGATTAGAATTAGAGAACAAGAGATTACTGTCCACCATTGATTCTCTGAAAGAAAGTTCCTTCCACGAAAGTGCTAGCAAACTCCTAGAATTAGAAAAAGAAAAGAAAAAATTGATGCTGAAATGCGAACAACTCCAGGAAAACTGCGACAGACTCTCACAACAGAACGGGGAATTAGAAAATCTGTTCAAGAACGCCATACAAGAGAATCGGAAGCTGCAGGACAGCCTCGATAGCATTAAGGTGATTTCGGATAGGCAGAACACGGATATTCAAAACGAAAGGGTTAAAATAAACGACTTGGAGAAGAATATTGAATCCCTTACTAAGGATAAACAAAGGGTTCAGTTACTGTGTGATACTATAAAGAAGAGGGCCGATGACGCAGAAAAATCCTTAAGTCAAATTACGAGTCAGTTACACGCTGCGCAGGTTCTAGCCGATAAGGGGAAAGAATTGGAAAAATTGGGAAATGAAATGAAAGACAAAGTTACTAGCTTAGAGAAGGAGAATTTAGGGATGCAAAAGGAGATTTCCAAGTTAAAGGAAATTATTGAGGTGAGTTAAATTTTATAACTATGCACAGTTGTCAAACCTCATCTTTCTTTACTCGTTTACATGTTTTTTCATTATATCACACAGAAATTTAACAATGAAGACACACAAACACACCGTACGGTTCCTAAACATAAACAAATAACTATAAGGTTAGTTACATTCCATTAAATACCACTTTAAATTTTACTGTAAATTAAACTTTATAAAACAACTATACAAATTCTATTTTGATTTTGGTAAAAATTAATATTTCACACAGGAAACGGTAAAATTACCCACCGTATTACAAATAAATTTTCGTGTATCTGAGGGTTGCTTTCGGTGTACAGCAAAATTAAAAACAAAGTTTGTGAAAAAGACGTGTTGTCAGAGCAAGCATTCGCTGGAGAGTCTTTGTGGTATGGACTCGTTTGCAGGTATCTGAGTAAACATCTGCTCGCCGGTACCAATCCGCCGTAGTTCCTTCCTGGAAGCCTCGTGTTCCAGGCGGTGTCAAGCTGGTGCTCTTGATGTAGTACTTAAAATGGGTCACTTGCAGACATGTGTACCCACGTACCCATATAGAAAAATCTAAAATAAATGTGAGAAAATTAAATTATGACATATTGGGTCGTCCTTATTTAGTAGGATTAATGACCGTTTGTTTTTTGCCGGACAAGAACCATATTGTCATATTTCATCATATGGATTGTTATAAATATAGTTCACCCGAACTAGGTCAATTTCAAAGGGTTATTGATGTTGTGATTCACAAACTACATACAGTCCTTAAAAAAATAGTAAAAATTCTTTTGTTAGAAACAAAAGAAACAATTTCAGATTAATATGCTGAGGAACACGTACTATTTCCTTTAAAAAACTACCTCCCCCACTTAAAGTACCACTCTATAGAAAAAGCTGCTTTTTGTTGCAGCTGTGATAAAAAAAAATGTGTTTTTGTTTTTTTTTTCAAAATATTTCAAAAATTAAAAAATACATCTGAAATCTGTTTATATCATTTTAGTGGTCTTTTAATGGTGCAACTTTTTTCAAATTTGAGCCATCCATTTTTGATTTTATTTTTAATTATATTTCTTATTTTTAACAGAGTACTTAAAAATATTCAACATTTTTTGCTTTATATCTTTTAATAAAAAATGCAATAAAATTTTTTAATTTTCAGTTAATTTTCCTTATCTTGATCAAAAGTAGTCTGTCAAAATGTTATGCAAATCTTAGAGTGTGACATAAAGAGTGACTCAAAAAGAAACCCTATTTTTCGCCCATTTCGTCGACCTCAAGAAAACAATTCAAAAGTGGTCTAAATGATAGCTTATAGTGATAGTTTAATGTAAGCGAAATTTTAAGTTGAGCATACATTCAATTTTTAGAGTATGGCAAGTTAAACTCCTTATTTGATTCATCCACGCCAAGGCGAATTCGACATTCTTGGTGACCTCTTCCGTTATCTTAGAATTCTCAACAAATACAAGCAGTAACATTTGTAAAGTAAAATTTTCTGTTCTTTTTGAATCTTTCATTATATTTTACCAAAAATATAGACAAGAAAGTTATAAAAGATTTTTGTAAAAAATAATTTGCATGTTTGCTAAATATCTTTGATTTAACGATATTTTTGTACTGAAAACATAGCAAATCTTGATGGATTTATATATCCACTTAAAAGATATAGCAAAACTCTTAAAGAAGTCACTCTGTGTGGCGAGCAATCAGTTTTTTGCTGCTATCAAGATTTTGTAAGTCTCCAGTATAAAAATACCGCATAATTGAATATTTTCAGCAAAAATCCTGATTTTTCTGTAAAATCGGCAGTACCTCATTAAAACAAAGTATTTGGTAAAATCTAATGGTAGATTCATAAAGAACGAACGATTTTACATAGGAAATGGTACATTTTGCATATTTGAGAATCTTCAACACGATGAACGAGTGTGCCGAGAATGTTGCATTCATCTTAGCGTGAACAAGCCAACTAACAGGTTCGACTAGTCATATCTCCAAAACACAAAACTATGCTCAACTTAAAATTTTGCCTACTCTAAAGTATCACTACAAGCTATTATTTAGACCACTTTTGAATCGAATTTGTGAGGTCGACGAAACAGACGAAATTTTGCGTCACTCTTTAACCCTTTCACTGCGCAATACGTCTGAACGTAGCTACCGCGCCGTGCGCGATTGTTTATCGCGTGCGAATATATACGTCTGGAGCAGTTAGACCACTTATAGTTTTACATTATGTTGTGTTAAATTACGATTTACGATAAATTTTACGATTTTATTTTGAATAAAATGCAGTATATGTACTAAATAGAAACTGAAAGAAACATGAACAATCTTGGTACTATTACCAGTACCTCTTTCCATAAAAATATTTGCCACAATCGGTATAAGCTCGCCCGCAAAAATTCGCCTTACCAATTGCAATAACCGAGTCACTATGCGCACGGTTGCGAATATATACGGTTTGAGCAGCCTGATCCAATTTAACTATTCATGCGAATTTATCCGTCTGGAGCAGTTTGAGCCCTATAAATTTTTAGCGAATATATACGTCTGGAGCAGTGAAAGGGTTAATAAATGGGTCTATACTCGACAGCCGAAATTATAGATAGTGATTCATCGCTAGCTCTTGGACTAGTAAGGAGGATGAGGCGTGCGGGGATCGAACATCCATAGGCGTGTATACGTAAAAGGCAACAAGATGTAGAAAATATGGAAAAAATATAATAAAACTATCTATTATTTTTAGAGGTTTTATGGAGAAAACTTCAAAAATATTTTAGTAACATTTTGTTTTTAAATTTTAAGTGTTTTCTATAAAACGATGCCCTCTTGGGCATCGATAACCCACCACCACCCGGCTTACGCCGCCGCAAAATATTGTAATGTTTACTATTAATATATTTATTTAAGTAGGTACTTACATATTTTATAATAATTATCTCACGAATATTATCACTGTCACACTTTCACTTCACTGCCACATAATCACTTCACTATTAATAATTTAAATACTTACATATCACATTATTCACATTATATATTTCACATATCACTGTTGCTATCACTATCACTAGAATCATCTTCACCCAAATGAATAATGACTGGTTCTATGAACACTTCTACCGTTGTATCAAGATCCCACATACGTTGTTCCTCTTTCTGTGCATGTCCAATACACTTACACCATGTTTCAGCAGTGACGTGATTAATAGCATCCTGTAATAATAATTTCACGTCGTTTATTTTAAAGGTGGTGTTTTTTCGTGCGATTTCATTCTTTATTTGTGCCCAAACCAACTCAATTGGGTTTAATTCACAGTGGTATGGCGGTAAACGGAGTACACGAATTCCTCGATCTTTGGCCATCTCATCCACTACATACTTAATGTATTGACCTTTTTCTCTTTGGACAATTTTTAATAATTGTACTTTTAGCATGGTTTCTGTATATTCAATATTTTTCGATTGTAACCAGTCCATAATATTTCCTTTTCTCCATGCTGATGTCGGTAACATTTCAACTCTTCTACTATGATAAGGTGCGTTATCCATCACAACAACTGCTCCTGGCTCCAGATGTGATAAAACATATTCAAACCATTTTTCAAACACGTCCCTGTTCATATCTTCATGATAATCTCCCGTTTTTCGTGACTCAAATACATGCAAACCATTTTCTCCAGATGCACGAAGTTCTCTTATTTTTTCTAAGTATTCTCTTCGCCATACCACAATTTTGTCTTTTTCAACGAGCATACTATTCCGATTTCGTTTAAAATATCGAAAATTCAAGTCACGCATTATTCTTCTAAGAACCTTATCAGAGAGCTTAGGAATATCCTTATGTTCAGCTATTGCAGCTTGAATTTTCTTTATCGTTGGTATTTCATTTCTAAAGAAAAATCCATGAATTTTCCTACGTATGCAGTATTTCACGTCAACGTCGACTTCTATTTTCTTCCTCCCTCGTGTTTCCACTTTTTTCTTCTTTGGATTCACTTCTACACTATTTTTTATGGCACGATAAACAGTAGCAACGGATACTTTTGTCAACGAACTACACATATATCAACAGCTTCACTTACACTTGTATTAGAATTTCACGACCGAATTCCTTTATACACGTTTTTTACCATTATTATTTCCGCATCGCATAGGTTAGGGCGTTTATGAGCAACAGACCGTTTGCTACAGCCGGCACTTTGATCCATTTTAATTATTATTCCTACGTTTTAAAACGTCCCGATTGTATTTTTTTAATTTATAAATTTACTATAGTCACGGAATATGCAAACCCTCGCGCGTGTTTATAGTTTGACGTTTCTAACTACGGCTAACTCGAATTCTACGTACGTCCATTTACACCCTAAAAAGAGCATTTCCCTATCTGTAATAAGTGCGATAGACAGAGATAGGAAATAAATCGCGTTCAGTGTAACTCAGTCTATGACTGTTGTAGATCCTATCGATGTGCAAAGAGAGCGGCACATCATTTAACATAAGCAAATAATATTGAACCGTTATAAAAATCATTTTAAGTTTTATACACTTTACGGTAATAGTGTTTCTATATTATGTATGAATCACTATCTATATTTTCGGCCGTCGAGTAAAGTATTATAATTTTTCTGTTTTTTACAAAATATATGTTGGTTACACTAAAATATATTTATTTTTAGACGAAAGACGTAATCTTGGACCAAAATGTGGAAAAGAGCACAAAGCAAGAAAAAGAAATCCAAAGATTGAACAAAGAGTTCACCAGCCTAACAATCCACATAGAGAAATTGCAGGAAGTCGAACAAAGAGCTCAGGAACTCATCTCGCAGGCTTCCGTCCATGCAGAGACCATAGCTACCCTTCAAAAAGACTTAATCAACGAAAAAATCAATAATGAAAAATTCAAGAGCAATCTGGAAAAGTTGGGGCTCAACCCAGAAGTTTTGGACAACGATATCAATGTGATCGTGGAAAAAATGCTCACTAATCCTGAAATCTCCAGTAATTTATTATCTATTTTTAAAACACAGATCGAGGAAGACGAACCATGTAAGAAATGTGCTGAGAACATACACAGCGATGTGCTATTGCAAGCTGAGGAAGTGGCGTCGTCCATTAGTGCCGAATGGAGCAAACAGTGCGATAAGTTATATTCGGAAATTGCCAGTTTGCAAAGCTTGAACGATGGTTTGCAGAATGAAAATGCTACTCTAAAGGTTGATGTATCCACTTTGAAGTCTCAAGTTAATTCGTTACAGACCCAGCAGACTGCCCTACAGTTGGCAAATAGTCAGTTGGTTGCAGAAAAAGATGAGGTAATAAAACATTTATTCAATCTTTCAATTTTAATATAAGTACTAGAAAGGTCGGTAAACTCCGCTGACGCGGAGTTGACCTTTGTCTCGGGCCTTTGGCTCTCGCGGCATGAGCACCGCTACGTGGCACTTTCCTCGCCGGTTGCGAAATATAACAACAATGCAATATTTTTAGACATCCTGTGTATAAAAACCCATATATTTTTCTTATGGAGAGATTTAAAAAGAAACCTCCATCCTCAAACTAAAATACGGCAATAAGTAAAAAAAAATTCTCAAGAATCCCGTGCGAGATTCGAACCGTCGACTTCCGGGCTGCAACGTGACACTCACTGCTTAGCCATCACCGTCTCTATACAGAGTTTGTCTGTATTGGTATTTGAATTCCCGTTCATGGATTGCCGAAGTAAACAAAAATTTTTGTAATGTTAAAAATTGTAGTTTTCTGCTGTAAAATCGTCTGCGAAGGACTCGGAACGATATAAAATATAAAATACGTTAATCGCCATACTGGAGCCGCGGGGAATGTCGGAATCAGAAAATTCAGTTTTGACAATTCTGACGTTTCTACCGCAGTGACAGTTTGTGTCAAAACATTCTTAATCTCGTCTTAAATTTTGTTACATTTGACCTAATAAAACTTAAGCAAGGGTGCCGGCAGTCGACGTAAAGAAAAATATGACGCCGCGAAAATTGCGTTTTGGGCGAAATAATATTTTTTTTTTTTTTGAGAATTTTTAGTTAAGCAACTCTTCAGCAGTAAGAAAAATTTTCTTTAATTGAAAACTTGTTGCAAAATGGCGGCTGTAGGAGCGCATGAACAGAACTAAATTTTTCAAACGTTCTTCGCGGCGAGCAGAAGTCTGGATCACCATCTGGAAGCATAAAATTTTTTTTTCATAAACTACATGAGTTTAGCTAGTGAAGTACACACGGTCACAATTTTAAGAATTTTGTTCGCAAACTGGCGAGATCTTGAACAAAAAATTCGAATTTTCAACAAAAAAATCGACTTGAGTATAAAAAAAAAATCCTGTTGACCAGTTGTAAAAATCACACGAAGTTACAGTTCAATTTTCAAGTCGATCGGATGAAAACTCTTTGAGTTCTTCTGCTCGCCGATTTCAAAAACATGGTTTTGGAAAAAACGCTTTTGAAGCGCCGTGTATAATAACGTTTTAGTTTTTTGCTTGTGATGACATCTATAGTTCACCTTTGAAGTATTTTCTCGATGATCAGTAAGTTATAAGGGTTTTTACGTGCAGGAAATTCAAAAATGCTGTATCGACGATAGAAGCGAAATCTGTTATTTTTACGCTTCGGAATTGCTTCGGAAAAATTAATTTTATGGATATTTCTGAGTCATTTCATGCAAAAAAGTTGTTGATTATGAATCTAGGAATGTTTTAGTGTATTTTATGCCAATAAAAAAAAAAATTGAAAAAACAATTATTCAAAATGATATAACTAACCCGTTAACAAACATTGTTTTTTTAGTTGTTTAAAAAACAACAAATTCAAAATAATCAACATGACACTTTATTGCTTGATCAAGTCACCTTGCGCACTTTGCATGAGCAACTAAGTATGGAGTACGAAGAGGCGAAACATGAACAGGAGAGTCTGAAGAAAATTGCACGAGATCTAAGGTCTGAGATGCGAACACTTAAAGACACCAACAGTAATTTGGAATCAAAAATTATAAACTTGGATTTGGAAAAGGATAATTTGAAAACGGATGCAAGGAGCTTGGCCAATTTGAGAGCAGAACATTCAAAATTAAAGGCGAGTAATACCAAGCTAAAACAAAATAATGAATTACTAATAATCTGTTTTTTTATAAATTTTAGGATGATTTTAGAAACTTATTCACTGCTAGTGAACGATTGAAACAGGAATACAGGGCAGTTCAGGAGGAACTAAAATCATTGCGAACAGAATTGAGAAACTTGAGACTAGGGCAGACTGAAATGCAGGGAGAACTCAACACGAGGTCAGATCACGTGGCGAGTTTGCAACTGGAAAATGCGAAACTGCAACAGAAGTGCGATGTAAGCGTTCTAAATTAATTTAACTTACAAGCAATATTTTGAAATTTAAAAATGATATCTTATTACCTAGTAAATTTATTATTTTTAGATGTTATTCGAGATGAACCATTCCCTAGACAGCGACAGGAGGGCATTGATGGATCACGTTTCGCAACTATTATCGCAATATCACTCCCTCCTAACACACTCTTTAGAGGACAAGCAGCACTACCATATCGAGGAAAAGCTCTATACGGATAAAGTGAACAACCTGTGCAGACAGAAGGAGAAGTTGGAGGAGAAAATTATGGAGCATTACAGGAAACTGGACAATGCTTCGTCAAAAAAGTAAGTCGGTCTTCTAAATATCTGCGTATCCGTATTTTTTATATTTGTTATAATTTATTTCCTTGTAGCAGTGTTTTGATGTTTTATACAGGGTGTCCAGAAACTAAACTGACAAACAAAGACAGCAAATTTTAGGGATGATTTCATATCAATTTGACATACAGGGTCGGAAAGTCCCCATGGTTCATCGGCCGTTACGTGAGAGTGATAAAGAAAGTCATAGAAATCCGTGCGATAGAGAAAGATGGCTATAATGAATAGGTCTAATAGTCACCGCCCATTTCGCCCTTCCACAAATAAGAACCGCTTCTTATTTCATTATATGTATATATATTCATTATAGCCATCTTTCTCTATCACACGGATTTCTATCACTTTATCGCTCTCACATAACGGCCAATGAACCATGGGGACTTTCCGACCCTGTATATCGTTTTATCCAAAAATGCTTTCTAAAGGAGGCCTCTTTGAAGATGGCCCTTTGACATTGTTTTTCTTAGTTGTTCATATCTTTGTTTATCTAGAACAGGGGTTGGCAAGTAATTTTAGGTGGAGTCCGGATACTTTTGAAAATTTTTAACGAGGTCCAGGAAAAAAACTCGTATACCTTACTAATTTTTTGTTTTAATTTGCAATCACAAAATAATATGAAATACAATAGATAGGCATAATTATGTAAAATAAATGTTATTGTATTTTATACATGGGTCATCACAAAGCAGTTTATCTCGACAACAGTTGGGTTATTCGTCAGAAATTAAGAGGGTATATGAAACAAATATCAAAGTTATTGTTCTGTCAATAAAAACACTCCCCCTAACTGTAGGAGTCAAGGTACATCCTTCCATACATTTCCATTATATTAATTAGCAAACATGTATCATTCTTTCTTCAACAACTCACCTGAAATAAATCGAGGCTCCCCGGACGCTAACTAGTTAGCATCCTAACTACCGCATGTGTGAGTCATATTATTATGCCACCTATCTCAACACCACCAGTATGTCAATCGAAGCATAGGTAAGACCCCGTAGAACTTAAAGGCACGTTTTGAAGAAACCACAGCCATTAAGACCAGAAACAGGTGGCATGCCATGGGGTTTTCATAAACAAGTATGGCATATTACTCACAAATTCACAATTCATTAAACAAATGCATTCAAGCTAGCACACACATATAATAATCAAACTTATTCGGGTGCTGGCCAGGCACCACTGTCACAAAGAACAGTTTTGGCATCGGCCTACATTTTGGTACTCACAAATTACATTATCCCAAGAGCAAATAAACACTTGGCTGGCACATTCTGTGTGAACAGCTGAGGTTTGATTCAAAGTAACCACGATAGTTTTCATTACAAAATAAAATATATATTGATTCCTATTATTACAATACTTTAAAAATAAACAAGTGTTACTCATATTTGTATTAGAAAATTGATGGAGAAATTACATTTGTGGTCTTGAGTCAGTTTTTTACTAACCTACTAATCATTAAAAAATGATAATGGTGGCACTCGAAACGTATTATTGTTATCAATGTTATCCATAGACAAAATATATTTTTAAATAATTTGAGTAATTATACTTTAAAAAAATTTTTTTCCGCCAGTTGCCGACCGCTGATTTAGAAGAATCAAACTTAGGTTATGTGTTAAATCTTATACGGACAAAAATGATTTTTAATTGTAACCATAGATGTCACATTTGGGAGGGGTAACTGATATTTTCAATTATATTCATTTGATCTTCAACTATTTGGTATTTTTAATATCAAAATTGAAAACTTCAGAGTATTCTAGATTAAAGAGATACTTTTGTAATAGGGTGTACCATATGTGAGAAAAATTTATTTGAAATGTTTGTGCTTTTTTTTGTACGATAATTGTTACAAAATTCCAAATTCTTTGCTAATATTTAGTAGTTATTCAACTTTACAGAAAATGATAAAAAATTAATAATGCCCTTTGTTTAAAAGCTGTTTTACATTGACAATTTATTCATCAATAAATTAACGAAGTTCTTCATCAATTAATTCACGAATTTATTGATAAACAGCGTGGTTTTACACTGCTACGGACTTTGTCAAGTTTTTTGACGCCTGAATCGGTTATACCAATGAATCAAAAAAGCAAATAAATTTCAAAAATGTCACCTTTCCACTCATAATTGTAGTGATACAACAGCGGTACCGTTCTGACACATATTATATAAATATTAGTTTTTGTAAGTAACAAATCGGTAAAAACAATGCGAAACTAGCACGACGCCACACAATTATTTACATATTCCAATAACATAACCTCATTACTGATCTGAGGCTGGAAATTCGTTGGGTTGGTACTTCCGAACTTCATGAAGAAATTGACGAAAATTAGAACATGCTCTAATTCGTCAAGAACTTGATGAATAAATTCATGAAGTTATTTGACAGCTGATTTGGTGCATTACACTTGTCCAATTTCTTGATGAAGCGACTTCATGAATTAATTGATCAATAAATTGTCAATGTAAAACATCTATTATAAATGAACCAATATATTGAGATATGATTTTTCCTGTTAATTTTTTATCTTAACTGCATTTTTTCTTTCTTCACGGGAAATACAAGATATCCTTTGTGCTCCTTTTCGACGTAAGAGGCCGTCGGTGCGGAATAGGTCTGGCTTCGTCCTTGTGATTCCTCCGACTAGCTTGTCCATAATGTTATGAATCTTCTAGCATTGGGTTAGGCCTTCTTTTCTATTCTTTAAAACTTGGGGCAAAGCCCTCTTTATGATCTAAGTATGTATAGGGTAAAACCCTCTTTTAGTTTGCTTAAGTTTGGATCAAAGCTCTCTTAGCTTTTTATAGCCTTTTAGGTCATTGAAGTATGGAGCAAAGCCTTCTTTTAGGTTACAAATTCCTTTTCAAAAAGCACTAGAAAGTGTTGAATTTAAGCTTTTGAATGTCGATTATTTTCTTATTCACTGCAGCAGGTGATAAATGATAATGAAATAAAAAAACAACATTTAGAGTTAAGAGGGCTTTATAATAAATAGGCAACCAGCAATATATTTTTATAGATTTTACTACACAGTTTGTCTAAATATGAATTAATGCACAAATATCAGACTTTCCCCCCTTTTAACGTAGATTTTCTATAAAATGGACTTAGTTTGAAACTCAATAACTTTTTGGTGTAAAGAAATTTGTAATTTACGATGCCGCTTGTTCAAAAGCGGCAAATTACAAATTTCCTTACAACAAAAAGTAATTTGAGTTTCAACTAACTCTATTTTATAGAAAATCTGCTTTAGAATGGAGGAGTCTATTATTTGTGCATTGATTCAAATTTAGACAAACTGCAATAAAATCTATAAAAATGTATTGCTGTTTGCCTATTTGCTAAAGCGGAAACACCCGGGGACACTCCAGATTGAGCGATCGTAGACTCACTGCGATTTGCAACTAGACTCTAGCATGGCTGGAGCAGTTTTTTTATAATCTAGTGCGTGGTAGACGTAGGCCACACGCACCACGCTGTACGGTACCTTCAAGTGTCGAAATTGACCCGCTGTCTATACTCGGTGTAAGCATTATTTTTTTTTCAGGAGGGGATTTGGAGCTACTTTGGTGCGAAGGGTCAGAAAAGCCGGTTCTGATATTATAAATAAAGTCCCAAGCAGGGTAAGTTTTTGGGATGTTGTACACTGACTGTGTTTTTTTAGACATTAAAAGATTGTCTTCTTGAACAAAATACCTTTCTGTTCTGTTCCTCGGTAACAAATCTGGAAGTGAACAATGTGTTGTGATTTTTCAGAATCGAAGGTCCTGGCACGAAGATACCGCCAGACTAACCCAGTCTCAGTTTACTTTGTTGGGCGATGGATCGGGGGAATCAAACGGGAATAACTCCGATAACAGTACCGAAGATACTGGTAACCGAACCGAACCATTTAGGAGAAACGTAAGTTCAAGCGGGAGCTTGCACGGCCACAAACCTAGAGATGAAGTGGCTTTAAGGCGATCCCACAGGGATTTAACAGGACATCGGAACAGTGTGGCTGGTACGTGAATGTAAATAAATTTCCTTCCTATATTTCTTTAATGCCCGCTATTTAGGTGATCAAATGTATTGTCGGGAACCAGGTAGTGCGCTCAGCCTGGGTTCCGTTGGATCTCGGCGAACGGTTTATTTATCAGAGGAAGATACGCCGCCTCCGGTTACAACATCCACGCCCAACCAAAATAATCAGGCTAATACAGCCACTCCCCCTTTATTGGTTTACAATAGAATATCTACGACGATTGCTGAGCCGCAAAGGGTCTCGCCACCTCAACCGCAGCAAGCGGAAGAGAACATGAAAGAAACAACGAATAACGACAAGGAAAAATCAAAGAATGCTAAAGAAACGGCTGTGTGGTATGAATATGGTTGTGTTTGAGATAACTTATTTATAGGTCTTATTTATTTTATTTTATTTGTTTTGAGGATGTATCTTTAGATTTTCTTTCAATACGTTATTTACCAAGGTGAGTAATGTAGTTTAATTATTCAATAATAGGTTGTTTTAATCGGAATATAATTGCTTTCAAGCAATATCCTAAATGTGAGAGATCTTTTCAAAACAAAATAATCCAGTTCAGTAATATGCCCTTGGGTGATGTTTGACTAAAAATTTAATTAGCGATGGGAAATTTTCGGGAAGATATTTTTTTGGAAATATTCCCAAAATATACCGATTTCGGCAATAAATTTTAAATTTCATATTTTTGAATGAAAATGTATGGAATATTTGCAACAGTATAAAAAAAATAAAGTGAATGGATGTACAGGTACAGTCAAGGACAAAAAACGTTTCTGATCCAATAAACACTGTTTTTATATTACAGAGGTTTCATAAATGTTTATAAGTCAGATGACTGCCAATATTAGGCCATCAACATTACAGGATGTCAACTAAAAATCCCTAAATCGCAGCATCACCAACATTAATGATTCGTTTACATTGAATGTCACTATTCACGTGATTGAAAATTAAAGATTTTTAAGTTATTGCCAATGCAACTGAAAATTTAGTATTGCTGATATCAACAACTGAAGTCGGTTTTTAGGATATTTGGTTAACCGGTTTCGGATAACTCGGATTTTTACAACAACCGGTTTTCCGATTATTAAAATAACTGGTTATTCGATAATCTGTTCATTCAAACATCCGAATAATAGGATTCTTTCTTTATAGCCAATAACTACACGACACTATAATATCGTCTTAGTGTCATGTAGTTATTGCCATGGGTTACATAGTAGATACCTATTACAAAAATTAGGTCGAACTATAAAGGGAATTACAATTTTTTTTATATTTTATCCTGGGACACAGACACAAATTGATAAAAAAAACAATCACCCACACCCACATACATGACCACCAAACCCATTTATATAAATAATGAATTGAAGAACCACAGTTCCTTAAGTGTAAATGTTTTAACATTTTAGCTTTTAACATTAGATTTCACTTTAAGATTTAAAATATGTGAATAACGTCATCAAATTTTCAAAACACCAATTTTCAGATATCCGGTTTTGGCCATTATTCGAGTAACCGGTTATTTGGTTAACCAGTTTTAGAATATCCGGTTTTAACCACTATTCGGCTAACCGGCTTTGTCTGAAATCGGTTTTTGCAGAATCCGGTTTCACTTTTTTTCGGTTTTTGCCAGCACTAAAATGTATTGCACTTTAAAGCAGAGAACGCATTAGGCGGTCCCGGTCCTGTCGCATCGTGGTCCGTGCTAGTCTCGATCGCGCGCGGTGGAGTTCCTTCCCATGTTTTCTAATGTATGCATTCGCACTAGACGTTCCCGAGCTCGTCGCGCTCGCATCACGTTCTCCACCGATCGTTTTCAAAGAAGCTCAATGCGATTGAGACAAGCGTCCTCTTCCATATAACTCATTTTTTTAACTACTAAAACAATATCTCAACTATTTAAAGAAGAGCGCGGCGCAGGATTGTGTGCGATTGCCAAATACGACTGATTTTGTAAAAGACTGCGATCAGCTCAGGCCAGAACGGATCGCGATGCGACAGAACCGCGACCGCCTAACGCGTTCTCTGGTTTAAAGTTAATTATAATTTTTTTTTAATGAAGCCTCAGTATGCCAAAAAATTTAAAGTACAAGTATTTTAAAATTAATGACTCAGTACTTTCTCCGCTAATTTTTATAAGTCTACGAAGGCAAACTACAGATTTATAGATTCTTATTTGGAATTATCTGTCCAACATGCTGTACTTGTACTACCAAGAGTTTTGGTATTCTTTTGTGTAATTTGTATCTTTGTATTTCTATAGGTATTAAGGGGTAACACCACTCTGGAGATTGGAAAAAGGGTGGTTTTTGGGAATTTTCAAGGAAAAATTGATACAAGTATTAGGAACAAAAAGGTTTTATTATATGACCGTGGAACAAAAAAAAAATCAAAAATTTTCTGATATATACTAAAAGCTAGGGATCATCATAGGGAAATTAAAAAATATTGATTTAGTTAACATTAAAAAAAAGTGATGAAAGAAAGATTAAAAATTTTGCATTAAATTGTTAATAAAAATGAAAATTTTTCAATTGAAAAACTCCTATGATGTTCCCTGAGTTACATTATTGTGAAGCTCTGTAAAAATGTTCAAATCGATTTGATTTGTTGACAATTTTTTGAGTTATGTTTCTGGCCAGTTAAAAAAGTGGTTTCTCAAAAAACACTTTTAAGAGGGATCTATAGCAAATAGGCAATTAGAAATACATTTTTATAGGTTTTATTACACATTTTGCGTATCTATGAATTAATGCACAAAAAACAGACTTTCCTCCATTTTAACGTAGATTTCCTATAAAATGGAGTAAGTTTGACTCTAATTACATTTTGGTGGAAAGAAATTTGTAATTTACGATGCCGCTTGTTCAAACGCCGCAAATTACAAATTTCTTAACAACAAAAAGTAATATGTTTCAAACTAACTCCATTTTGTAGAAAATCTGCGTTAAAATGGAGGAAAGTCTGTTATTTGTGCATTAATTCATATTTAGACAAACTGTGTTTGTTGCCCCTCAGCGTAAGAAATTCATTATATGTATACCTTCAATTAGCGATGCCTGCACCATAATAACTGGCATTCTATAATGACATTTTCTTCATCCTCCTCTTTTCAGTTTGATCTGAGACTCGATCTGACCTCTATAGTAGCTATCGCATGTGTTTTCAGGAGTTGCAGTGTGCTGTGATTGGTTGCGCTCCACCTCGAAAAAAAAACTCAAAATTCTGGTGGCTTTACCCCTTAAATAAACCGAGTTACCATGTTATTTAAAAAAGATTTTCTCACTTTTTTGAATATCTGCACATCACCCAAAAAAGTTCTTCCATTTTAAGATACTAAATGGCATTTCTGAACTTAGAAATAATAGTTACTTTATACCTGATATTTTTATATCGTCAAACGGTGGCGTATACAGACCTCAAAAAATGAAAGGGCCTTAATTATTAAATGTTAGTTTTTAAGAATAATTAATAATATTAAATTTCACAATCGAGGGGTAAAAACTGGTGGGGGCCTATGTCTTTCTACATGCCCCCTTTTAACATATTTTCTTGACGAGTGCATTAATTTCATATAATTTGCTTTGCATTCAGGACATTTCACTCAGTTTTATGAGATTTAATGTCGAAAATTAAAATTCCACTCAACCCTAGTCTAAACTTGATACCAGTGTTTCATAAGATATAAAGACTGATTTACACAGTTCAATTTTTAGAATGACTGACTTACAAATTCACAAATACAACTTGTCTTCCAAAAACATACTTTAACAATATTCCAGGTATAGGATAATTTTAATGTTTATCGTGTAGAATACCCCGTAGAATATCCAACTGAAGCTTTAAGTCTGCTTTAAATAGAGTATATGTATATATTTATTTTGTGTGTATTCGAATGAAGATTTTTGGAAAACTTTATTGACAGTTTTGTATTTACCATGACTTTACTTACATTCCATTATCACAATTTTAGACTGATTTGTATTCTTAAAATCATTATACCATGTAGCTACCGTTTTGAAAATAATGTGCTCCTCAAGAATCAAAAATGCTGTCGATGGCAATGATTATAAAAATATTGATCTCGAAACAAATAATTTACCAGTGTACTTAAAATTAATTTTTACGTTTTAACAGTATTTTTACCAATTTCAAAGACTTTGTTCGCTTTAACTCACCTTAAGATTTTTGTGGATTAATTTTGAATTTCTTTTATGTTAATAATGAAGTCGTATAGTATTTACCAAATGCCTTCAATGTTATATGTATTAACTTTTCTTGCCCGCTTTGAATTTATTAAATTGAATATACGTGTATTAAGAAAGAAAGAAAAACGCACAAACCTTTTATTAAATAAGTATTAGTGCGATTACAAATTTACTGAGTATATTTTGCCAAATGTTTTAACCATGTATGATATACACAGAAAAATTAAATTTTTATGTATATAACATATCACGTCTTTCTTCTACCTAAAATAATTTTCCTTTCATATAATTAGCAGATAAATAAAATGGTATTACTGTGAGTTTTTATTAATGAAGAAATGAGATCCACTTATATTCACAGTTTGGCCAACTTGAGCTCCATTAGGCAGTTCAGAAATTATACTCTGAAAAAAAAATTTCCTTTTTATTTTAGAAATATTTAATAAATAACACGGGCCGATAAAATTTTACAAAAGTCCAGAACCGGAAACCGGATCTATAGTAGGTTTGTATACGATGCAATGTAGAGCAAAAAATTGTTGGTCTTTTATTAAAGGGAAATTGTGTCATCATTTTTAGGACGCGTAAGATGAACCATTCTAGTAGTAGCCGTAGTCGCCCAGGTGCATCGAATGTACAAAGTGGTTAGTTGTACGTCAAATACTAACCTGGTGAGCTTGGTCGTAAATCAGAAACCGCTTCCAAATAACAAGTAAACAACAGCGGTGTGTACAGTGGCAAAATGTACATATTTGGAATTAAAAAAAACAAATAATAATAATAATAATAATAATAATAAATGTTCCAATTAGACGACAAAAAGGTATATCTCGAGAACCTAAGGTGATGCGCCAATTCTGAGCTCAGATTCCGAATCAGTGCACCAAAATTCTTCGGGTACATTAGGTCTGGTTTCTGGTTCTGAAAATTGTCGGCCTGTGTAATCTTACCTGTGGTTTTTGGTCAGTATACCTCATGTACCCTACAGCCATGGTTTCCGTAGAGTGACCCCATAATATGGACACCTCACCATTCAAGCTAACATGGAGCACTAAAGCACCCCCCATTTTTTGTTTAACATTTTTCAGATATCTGGATTTTAAAAATTTATCAGTCATTGTCTTATGTAAGTCCGACGTTGGGCAAGTGCAATGTTTCAAGTCTTCTGCTATTTCTTTAGCAAGTTGTGTTTGAACTAAGTGTTCGCCACAGCCTGTAGTGCACACGGCTACCGATGATTCCGAAACTTTGTCAAAACTGTCTGCCCATGATCCGCTACCATATAATGCTGCCTGACCCACTCTTCCCGGTCTTTTTAATAACAAACCACCTGCAAGAAACTAAAAGACTTATTGTGTAATATTTAAATTACGGTTAGGGATGAACAAATGCAAAAAAATAGGTAACAATAAGGAAAGTATATTACAGTTTAACCAAATTCATATTATCTCTGATCAATAGATATGCAGTAGCAAGGCTACTCCCAGAAAAAAAATTGTCTTAATTATGGAGAGAAAAGTGGAAAGTTGTCAAATTGTACGATTGGCGATATATTAATTGTTAACAGCTGGAATTAGTTTAGACGCATATCGCATATCGCCAAGCAAGGTAAAAGTATTACAAATGGTTCACAAAAATTAACAAAAACAAATTCTGTATGCCACAAAAAATAATTCAAAATTACAATGATATACTCCATATATTTATGGTACTCTACTGGTCTGGCCAGGTAATTCTTTCGCATAGACTAAGTAAATTACACGCATCTCTCCTATCAACTTCAGGTGGAAGGGGTCGGATATGACATATATCATCGAGGCTGCGACTCGGACTCTCGTAATTGGTTGACCGTGGAAGCGCACGTGCCCCGTTGCATTTTTTGGGAACCGACCGAATACCTAAAGCGCTTTGCTGTTTGTTTAGTTTTATTTTTATTATTGTTCCACTCAAACCTTTGGTAAGAAGTAGACGGAATATTACAAAATAAAAATGGTGTACAGTGTCAAACAAAAAATTAATATTATTTAATAGTATTGTCGTGCAGAAAGTGCAGAGGAAGTCGTTGGTCGATTTATATTTTCATATCTCGATGAACCAGTCCCCTCTGCTAGAACTGTTTTGAATATTTTTCATAAATTTGAGGAGTGTGGATGTGTTAATCGGTGTACGAAATGTAGCAATCGGGAACCTCGTCAAATTCCTGAAGCAAAGAGAGAAAAGGAGGTGTTTTTGTGGAAGTAAGTGAGCCGTGTTCTTCCTCCCAAATTTCCGAAGAACTTGACATTCCAAGTCGTACAGTTTGTCGCATCTTAAAAAAGAATGGTTACAATGCCCATAAAATACAAACTTCTCAAGAAATTATTCCTGGTGATCAAATAAGGCGTATGGAGTTTTGTGTAAACATTAGGGAAAAAATCAATGAAAATAATGAATTTGCTAGGCAGATCTTATTTACAGGCGAATCATCTTTTTCTCTACTTGGCCGCCATAATCCTTTAGTGGTCCAATATTGGACCCGGGAGAACAAGCATTTAATTATACCATTAAGAACGTAGTATCCTCAAAAGGTAAATGTTTGGGCTGGCATTTTAGGCGATAATATTGCGTGTCCTTTTTTTATTGATGGTAACTTAAATGCTGAGAGATATTTGCATTTATTACAAAATAGTGTTGTACCAGCTGTACGAAACTTGGATGTAAATTTTGAGGAAATTTGGTTTCAGCAAGACGGATGTCCTGCACACAACGCAAGGCCAGTTCAAGATTATTTGGAACAAACTTTTCCTGAAAGGCTTATTTCCACAAGAGGTATCATACCTTGGCCTCCTCGATCTCCAGATCGGACACCCTGCCCCACTTCTTTTTATGAGGTCATTTAATGCAACTTCTCTACAAACATCGATACGAAAGAGCCGCAAGTTTGGACGGTTTACGGCTTAAAATTGGAAATATTTTAGGATCAGTTACTCCTGAAATTTTGTCAAATGTTAGTCAAGAATTTTACGACAGATTAGGGTATTGTATTGTATTAGGGTATTGTGCTCAAGCAGGTGGTTTGTTTGAACACCTTATTAATTAATAATCTTTATTTAATAAGCATTTGAAAATAATTCATTATTTTGCTTAAGAATTACCACTCATTTTATTTTAGAATACCGTTTTAGTTTTTACTAAAGGTTATAAATAATTTGTAATAAAGTTGGAATCCTTTAGTATGGTCTCAAAACCTCTTATCATTCTTGTAAAAAAATATCGTACAAATAGGGTATTTATTGTACACGTATGACTGCTGTCAATACCAGGCCGTGGCTTATACTCTTTATGCCATCACAATAAATCAAAAACGTAATTATTGTCCAGTATTCTATCTTCCGAATGTACGTATCTTAGACGTACGTTGTTCCCAAATTCCTAATGCAAGACAGAGACAATAAACCAATAGTCAAGGAGAGCTTAGAATCGCAGGCTTTGCGCACTTCTTATGGCGTTTTTTTATTCCCTTATATCGATGGCATAAAGTTATACAAATGATATGGCGGCGGAGTCAGAATTATTAGAGGAAACTGGTGAAACATTTATATAATTTACTAACTTTGTATCAGATATAAAAATATGACCAGACCTGTATATTGTTTATACCAATATATATATAAAAAAACAAATGAGGGGTAAAAGAAATTGCGCATGGATAGATATTGTTATCAGATATGCTACTTTAGAAAGATCTTCAGGAAAATAATAGTAGACTTAAGAATTGTAAGCGTCTTTTTCACTAGAACGTCTTTTTAATTATAAATATAAATCATGTTTGCAATACAAGTTATTTTTAATTAATTGAACAGTAATGACGAGTTTACTTTAAAATTTAAAAAATCATAACTAAAGCGCCTTGTCTTTGTATAAAATTTGTAAGCTAACTCAGCAAATATTTACTTGTGACCAGATAAATTATAGGGCCAAATTTTGTCTGTCTATGTCAAACGTCTTCAGAGATATTTGAGAACGTGATACTTTTATAAATTTTTAACACGCTGTATCTCAAAAACGAAGCATTGTAAGCACCCCTCTTAGATTTGATGGCATTGACTGCGCTGCCCCCAGACCACAGATGGCTTAAGTTTCTTTAAAACTGTAGGCAATGCCAACAATTAGACATACCCTTTTATCCTGAATACCATTTGACGATGTGTCTTGAACCGAACTCTGCTATACAGGGTGTTCTACAAGTTCTAAGACAAACTTAGATCTATCCATTTATTCGGGAAATGATCATTTAACGAAGCAGTTACTTGTCTCCCTCTATGTGGTGGTACATCATCGTAAATCACCGTTTTTTTGTTTAAATTATTAAATTATTTTGTTCCCCTACCTAATAATCATTATGAAATTCTAAATAACTATTACAATGAAGTAAAATTAGTGAGCAGAATGAGCTACAAAGGTCTTCTGCCTTAGCCACTATTATAGTGGATGTAAATAATAAATGGCTTTGTCATGATTGAATATTGGCAATTTGGCGAATATCTGACTTGTAGCACCTTGTAGTTACTATTTCTATCTCTTTTGCTCTTAGTTGACATATGGTAGTTTAAATCTCTTCACTCACTTATACTGCACATACTACAACTAGGGTTACCAGATCTATTTCATGACAGACCCGGAGATATGACTCGTTTGTATAAATTGATACCTGAAAAAAAAAAGGAAGAGAAGATTATGAAGAAAATCTGGGAGACAAATTGTTGTTTTCTTGTTTTCGAAGAAATCGATGTCAAAAAAAAAGGACACAATCAGGAAATATCTACTTCGTGACAGAGATCAGGAATCAGAAAATGTTTTTTTCCGCAATAAAGAAAACCCAGAGAAATGACATGTTAACCCGGAGCCCGGAGATGTACCATCAGAGCCCGAAGACTCCAGGTCAAACCTGGAGATCTGGCAACTCTAACTACAACATACAACTTCACTCGCGAAAAAAAAACCTAGTTCACTGTGCTAGCTTAACAGCTACCTTGAATTTGGGCAAGCTGTAGTTAGTGATTCAAAATTCCTAGGAAGAAAAATTATACTCTTCAAAGGAACAACATACCTGAACTGCAAGCAGCTGCTACGTGACCTGTGTCATCTATACAAACAGCTCCAACTGTATCCAAAAGCTGATTCTCTTCTTGTAGTTCTAGCATACCTTTATACTTAACAAACTGTTTTGTTGCTTTTTCACTTATAAGTTTGTTATTGCTCACTATCTTTAATCCCACATTTCTAGCATGTTGGAGACCACCAGGTCCCACAAGTAGGGTGGGTGGAATCAGACCTAATGGCAAAGGATCTGATTGCTTTACGCACAGATCATATGCTAAAGTTATAGGATTCTTAACTTTTTTAATCGCACCACATCCACCAAATGATAAAGTTTTACCATTCATTATTGAAGCATCGTTTTCAACAAATCCTTCTGTCGTTAAATTTGATCCATATCCTGCATTTGTCAAAGGGTCATTTTCTAAAACTATGATTCACATGTTGCACTCAAAGGCATATTTAATAATAGCATAGTTACCAATTACTGCTTCCTTTACAGCGTCTAGTGCACTGCCTCCTTTTCGAAGAACCTCCATACCCTTTCGACAAGCTCTATTGCAGACCTTCTTGTACTCCCTGTGATACTTGCCACTATGATGCCCTGCACCTAAAATTGTTATTTCTTACACATAATCATATATTATAATATTCATACTGACCACAGTGTACCGCAATGAGCCCAGTCATTACAGTATTTTAGGTTATATTATTAAAAAATAGTTCTATAGCGTTTATTTGGCATCAGTTTAAATGTTACAAACAGCACTGCATAATAGTGTTACATTTTTCACTAGTTATCTGTTTACTAGTACTTAACTTCAAAAATTCAACTACAGTTGCTTGCAGTTCCTAACATTTTTTAAACTTGCAATTTGTGCTTAGAATGAATTTTTTTTTACACACACTTTTCTTGGCACATTTTTCTGCACAAAAATACTTTTTATTCTACACAACTTAGAGAACAAGCTCCAGAATAAAAATCAACATCGATTTTTCTGTCTCTCTGTTCCGTTTCCTCGCCGGTACAGTGTACACCCATAAAAACAAATCGCATTCTGTAATGCAAAATGAAAATGCAACGTGTAACGCAAAGAATAGAGAGACTGGTTGCCTATATATCAATCATATACATTAAATACTTGAAATTATTTTTATCTGTTAATAAATATATGGAATTTAATTATTTTTATACACTTTTCTTGGGTATTTTTTTTATTTCTTCAGTTATAAATACATTTTATTAATCTTCATTTACTTGGAAAAATTGAAATATTACATTATCCGTCGCCATCTAGCCATCAGTAGCTAAGACCCAATTTGAACAATTTGTAATTCCTGTACCATCTTGGTTTGTAGCTAAACTCTATAAAATGTTTTCAAAACATTCATTATTCAGTTGTCTTTTAACTCGGAAGGAGGTTATTGCGCTCGTCGGGAGTTTTAAAGTAAACCCTTTAAAAATTGAGGGAAGTAAACGTTTTTCGAAACTGACACCTGTTTTAAATTATATTTTACTCTTCAGGCAAATTGATTTTATTTCTTGATAAATGTGATATTTTTCCAAGTCATGTTAAGTGTAAAAAGTATATACCATATGAGATCCATGCCGAGATTTTTAATGTGGTAAGTTGTTTGCTTCTTATTCGAATTTATTAAGTAACAGTGATTAATGTGCAAATACATGTAGGTAATTGATGAAAACGTATTAGGTATAATTATTTTTTATGGTGCATCTATTAAAGCGCATATTATTTTTTGTTCACAATAAATAAATTAGGTACCCACCTGCATAAAAAATAAAAGTTTAAGGTAATTTTTTTTCGTTCAAAATTTAGCATCTGGTGTAATATGAACATCCTGCAGTCCTACAACAGGGCAATAACCTCATTTTCAGTGAAATAGATGCATCATTATATTTTAGTGCATATTATGAAATCTGGGACAGGCATAAATAAAATAAAAGTTTTCTCGTTTCTATTTTACGGAATACTAATTATAAAGAAGTTTCATATTGGGTCATAACATATGCAGGTAGTTGTTTGTGTATTTGTTATATAACATTGTCCAGTATAAATAATAATTAACAATAAGAAGGTAGGTTAAAATTATTATTTATCGTTTCGCATTGATGTTATGATTATTGTTTAGATGAAGTTTAATTTTATTTAAAAGTGGTACCTAGTTTTCATTACGTCTGTTATTACATTATTGAATATTATATTTTACCTAATTGTACTTATCAATTGACCCCTCTAAAAACTAGCGCATTCGCCATTTTATCATGCTTCTGCCCTTCATGCGCTAAACCTGTTGATAACTTAAATTCTTACGTAGTTAAATATTTATATTTAATTAAGTGAAAAATCTGAACTTCATTTAAAAAAATACAGGAATCCTTAATTGGCATGTGGCAGAATTTGTAACAATACCTACGAGCCCTTACAAATAAAAGTTTTAATTTTAGTATTAATAATTTTGTTATGGACGTTTATGTTTTCTGACAACTAAATGTTGGGACAAGTACAATGAATTGTGGAAAAGCCGCCAAAAAGAAATTACGTGAAATTGTCATTAAGCAATACCATGCCTATAAAACAATGAGTAAAATTTTCAGTAAATTGACTATTCCGAGTCCGACGTAAAAGTTCGGAAAGACCAAAAGTTGTTTTTCAAAGAAAATGAAATTGAATTAAAACTTGCAAGTCAGTGAGAAGAAGTACTATTCGAAAAATAACTGTTCCATCGAAAAGGACTAGTGGATTGAATATTTACAGATGTTCAGCTCGTATGGTTCATTCATTAACTAAAGATTGGTAAAAATATTGGTAAATATTTTATTTTATTTTACATGCAACAATGTTAATTACAGGATGAGGTGAACAAAGAAAATATACATACATACTACGATTTACAAAATCGGAATTAATTTAAAATTATATTATTATATAGATAGATTATATATTATTTGATTCAGTAACAATGCATAATGACAATGTCTACTATTATCTAAACTAAAGTATTAAAGTTATGCATTTCAAGGAGAAATTCATGCGGTAGTAGGTATGTCAATTTCAAGACAAACATCATCTTTAAAAGACAAAAGTTTTAGAAAACGCCTTTGTATATGCTCTAGATTGTCTGATTGGATTTAATGACGGAGCCTGCAAACTATTAGGTACTGTAAAGACGTAATACAGTAGCTTCAAGGTTTCAGTATGAAAGAAGTCGCTACTGAGTCTAGCAATAAAGTCATACATACGCTAGGTTTCCGTAGAGATATCGTTAATATATTCATTGAATGTAAGGTGGCTGTCAAAAGTTACTCCCAAATCACTAAAAGTCTCCGGTGAAGATTAAAATCATTTAGCATGTAATTATATTACCGTGATTTCTTCAGATAGTAAGACTTTGCATTTATATTGAGACGATTTGCAGAACAATACTCATTTTTCAATTCTTTTTAAGTTATTAAGTATACATACTTATGAACGCAGTCAACACGGTTCATATTTCGCTATAAATTATAAATCATTTGCGTATAGCAAACCTTCAGCATCAATAACGTCCACTTTATCATTTATAAGTATATTAAATAGTAAGGGTCCTAAGTTGTTTCCTTGAGGCATCCCCGAGGAGGCAACGTATTCATATGATCTAAAAGCATTCACGCAACATATTGTTTGATTTGCAAAATTACGTTTTTGTTCCTATGTATCTGAAAATGATTAAATACTGTCAATACTTTTGATAAATTGTCCTTTCAAAATTTCCCCGAAATGTTCTGTTTTTACATGCTATTTTATTTTAATATTTATTAATTGAGTTACAAGAAAATCCCTTGAAAAAATAATCCTCTCAATACAGAAATAACTGAAATTTATCTATCATGGCTATATTTACGTGTTGGTTTTACATTATTTAATGATTTCAATAATGTCTGATATGTGTTTTCATTTTGTAATACTCATCAAATATATTTTATTTTTTTTTAGAAATTTTTTGAATTTATTTTATTTAGGAAAATATTAACACCATCCGTCGATGTGATGTTAATTTATGTAGATAATATCTGAAAATTTAAAGTAGGATAGATATGTGTAGTTACAAAATTAATAAATGAATCCTTACGTGTCACCCTATATGTATTTATTTTGCACTCGATTTTTCTAAAGCGCCTCTCAAACAGATCGACCACATTTCCGAAATAGATGTAAGCTGTAGCTGTTAATTTTCGTTAAACCTAGTATGTCTTAGATCCCAGACGCAAATATTTCCCCCCCATAAACTAATAACGGGAATTCCTTTGAAATCCGATGATTTGCAGAAGCTGCTCTTTATAGGAAGTATGTCTGGAGAATGTTCGGGTAAAATATGTGTGGAAATTGTAGTGAAATATTATGTCGGACGCGGAACCGATCCACAATTCAATTCATATACTACCATTGGAAAATAGATGACGGTAGTCTGCACTATGCCAGGGAATTGTTTAATTTGTGTACCTAACTCATACATAACTATCATTAAAATATTAATTGTGATAGAAAGGATTGAAATAATTGGCAAATCCGGAAAATTATCAAAAAGCGTTTTAGTTATACATACATATGTACTTAGTTGACAATAAGTGTGAATAATGAAAAAAGTTATTAAAATGTTACTGATAAGTTTTGCCAAACTGACGTATTCTAGTGAAGAAAATTATTTGTGTTTGTCATACAAATTTTTTTTACGTTACTCTTGGGAGTCACAGGTTGTTAAAAGTTTTTTTTTCTATAATTTAAATTTCAAAATATATGTTATGAAAATTGAAGGATGTTTTTTAATGTGGACAATTTTTCTCTGGATAAAGTGTAGTTACTAACAGACAGCGTACCTTTTTTTAGGAAAAAAGGTGTGCCACTGTTTTTTTTTTATTTAAAGATATTTTTAGAATTCCTAATCAACTTGTGATAAAAAAAGTACGCTTGTAAATATTGGCGTTAAAAATGTAAAGTTTTTTTGAGCGTCAAAAAATTAATGTAAATTATAAATAAATTGAACAGTTTGTTGAAAACAAATGTACAACGTAATGCTTTGTGCCACTAGGCATTTGGATATCAATAATTTAAGATATGGGCTACTATGTAGCTTATATCTCATCCACAGTCAGAACATGTCAATAGATATAGCTAACTCGTTCGACGATAGTCTCCCTAAGATTTACTGATGAAAACTAATTAATGGGAAATTGGTTTTTGTCTGATGATTCTCCTGACAAATTGTTTTAACCCTTTATTAGATATTGTGAATATAATTCAGTAGTTGTATCCCACAACATCATTAGCTAAAGAGTTGACAAACACTTTACTATTTTTAAAATTATGTGTATGTTGTTTGTTACTTTACACAGTGTCAGCACATACAATGTGTAACAGACCAAATTAAAAAAATAATAAAACTTCTACACCCTGTAACTTTATAGAGACGTGGAAACAAACATTTTAATTTTATTATTAACCCCAGTTATTTTCATCAGCAGAATACGTCTATGAAGTATAGCGTGTCTCAGTCTATAGCTCTGGTAACATCAATAATTAAAAAAAAATTTCTAAATAAAAGCTGCACCAAATTATTTTTTTCACAATTTAAAATTATTTTTGATTATACATGATTTTTTCTTCGGTGTTACCTAACCTCAAATGGAATATACTGTATATTATTCCATTTTTGAACTACTTGTTAATTGTTAACTGTAAAACCTGATAAAATATATTGGGTCAAAATCATACAGTTTAAAAAATATTTAAAAAAGGGCACCTACAGAATCCCCCAAAATATCAAATACATACATATATTCGAAAGTAATATCTGACTAAAAGATACCGTTTTTATATTTGTTCAAGCATGAAAAATCTTATTATAGTCTGTTTGGAAATGAAAGAGAGCAATAAAACCCCGAGATAAGAACCGGCCATGGGCGTGATAATATTTCGTTTCAGGTAATTATCGGGTAACACTAATGCTAACAAAAATGACAGGGATTGGAAAATCGACTATCTACAGACTTTTAAAGGAAACAAAAAATGAACAAGTTACTGTAAATTCCCCAAAATCATCTACAGGGAGGTCAAAAGTCGTTATAGATGATTTCTTCAAAAATGTCATTCGCAGAAAAGTACACTAATTTTATTTTAAAAAGGAAATACCAACGCTAAACAAAATTTCAAGTGAACTTTCAGAGGACAACGATTTGCCAAAAATCAGTAGAAGCAAATTATGGACCGTCTTACGAGAGTTGAATTTTTGCTGGGAAAAGCAGAACAGGAAGTCAGTTCTTATCGATAAAGATGAAATTATTTGTTGGCGAAGATCCTACTTAAGATCAATTAGAAAATTCCGTGACGAAGGGAGGAATATTTATTATCTAGACGAAACTTGGGTGAACGAGGGATATACTGTAACAAAAGTATGGCAAGATAAAAATGTAAAAAGTTTTCGACAAGCATTTTTGGATGGACTTTCAACAAGGTTCAACAGGCACCTTCAGGTAAAGGGCGAAGATTAATAGTGACACATATAGGTAGTGCCAGTGGTGTTGTAGATGGCGGTTTACTTTTATTTGAATCTAAAAATACAGGTGACTATCACGAAGACATGAACGCAGATGTTTTCGAAGAGTATTTTACACAGATGTTGGATCTTATTCCTCCGGGGTCTGTAATTGTCATGGATAATGCCAGTTACCATTCACGGCAGACCGAGCGGACGCCTACGACTGCTCGGAGGAAAGCCGATATAATTCAATGGTTATCCGGAAAAAACATTTCTTTTGAAACAAACATGGTGAAAAAGGAACTTTTGACACATGTCAATCTTAATAAAGATCAGAAAAAATATGTTATCGATGAAATGGCAACAAATCGCCAAATAACGGTACTACGGTTACCACCTTATCACTGTGAACTTAACCCAATCGAATTAGTCTGGGCGCAGGTAAAAGGAGATGTAGCGCGAAATAATACGACGTTTAAATCAAGTGACGGGAAAATTTTGTTAAAAAATTCCTTGGAACGAGTAACTGCAGATAACTGGTAAAGATCATATACAAAAAGAAGAGGAGAAAATGTGGGAACTCGATAATTTAATTGACGTTACTGTGGAACCTATCGTTATCAATCTAGGAGACGAAGATAATTCATCAGAATATTCAGAGGATGAATTTTAATATAACTATTTTTTTTATTTTCTTTATTGTATATTTATACAACACTACATTTACTCACCATAATTTGAATTTTCAAAATACATATATTTTTGTGTGGAATAAAAGTCTATTCATTAAATTTAAATAAATATTTTGATAATAATATTGAATAATTTTATTTGAATTACTAAAAACCCTCTTCACCCGGTTATGATGCTTCTTTACTTATAAGAGAAATGGACCGAGAAATTGAAGCGGCATAGACAAAGACGGATTGTCGGGGATTAAATTTTAGCTACCTGCTACAATTTAGTACAGTCCGATGACACAAAGTTTTGTTAAAAGTACACCTCATCTATACGGAAAATACATAATATAAAAATATTGAATATAAGTACCAGTACTACATTTATTTACGATTTGCATACATACTAAGCTTTTCTTTCATTTCTAAACGGACTATACTAACTAAATAAGTTTTGAAATAAAAAAAGAAATTACAGTCTGCCTAATTGTTGACATTAACCACAACTTTAGGAAATGTTACTCCGTTGATGGTCCGGGGGTAGCACAGTCGACGCCGTCAGATCTAAAAAAGTGACAATTTCTTGCTTAAACTGTCAAAATTTGTAGTATCTGAAGACGTCGATCACATGCCCCTCGCATCCTGCATCTTTTTGCTTACTACGGTTTAAAAGCGCAATTTAACGAGTTCCATTCTATTTTGGAAAAAAACGTATCTTATCAAGGAAATGCAACATTCATTTTGTTTTTTTTTGAGAACGCAAGAAAAAATTCTAAATCGTCAGAATTCGCCATTTTTTTCTAGAAAGACGCTCAAAAAAGATAAGATTGTTGATATTACTGTGCTTCTGTGGCATGTATATTCTAATTTGTCTTGTCTGAATTCATTTTTGTCAAATGTTTTCAAAGAACAGAATTTTATTTATCGTTGAAGTCACCTATTCAGGAAGTTAAATTTAATTTCGAGGATTCCCTTTTGCAAAAAGTTCGCAAAGCCTGCACTGGATGGAACTAAAATTCCTTTTCTCTTTACGGCCGCGCTCAAACGAAGCACGGTAGTTAATCGCTTGTGATGTGCGGTTCAATTGCGGTTTCGTACTATCTCTAACGATTTCTACATTTTATTTTTCCGTTGCAAAAGCTCCGCTAAAGGGAGACAAGTTCAATAACACGTGGGTTGTCATTTTGCAGAGCAATGAGGCAGTTTGGTGTCTTCTTTTACGAGTACAGTTAAATTTTAAAATGTAAAGCATGTGCGCATTCCAACATTAGCAATTACTTTCGCAGATATACAGTGACCTCATTTTGTTCGTTTGCAACGATGAACGTCTGCAGAAATGAGGGGATTTGCCATGCTTTCATCTATACTCCGCGGTCGAAATTATAAAGAGTGACTAAGACATAATATAAAAACTATTACCATAATGCGTATAAAATATAAAATGATTTTTATACGGTTCAATATTATTTATCTTTGTGCCGCTCGCTACGCACATCGATAGAATCTATAATCGTCTAGAGACCGAGTTACATTGAATGTCGATCTATATTCTCTCTCTGTCTTTTGCACTTGGTAGGGAATAGGGAAATGCTTTTTTAGTGGGTGTAAACGGACTTGTTTTAACCTGTCCTGAGAAACGTCATAGCATAAGCATAGACGAGGGGTCTAATTCCATGGCTATAATAAATTTATAAATTAAAAAAACACAATTGGGACGTTTTAAAATACTGTAATAATTAAAATGGATCAAAGTGGCTGTTATACCAAACCGTAAAAAATATTAGATGTTATGTTTTATTATCTTTTTTCATTATTTCCTATATCTTGTTGCCTTTTACGCAGACACGCCAATGGATTTTCGTTCCCGGCACGCTTCATCCCCCTTACTAGTCCAAAAGCTAGCGTTGAATAATATTAATAACTCTCTATAATTTCGACCGTGGAGTATAATTATTATTTCTTCTTTTTGATGAAATTTAAACACGTTTGTTTGTGCTATTAAATAGTCATTCATGTAATGAGGTAATAAACTCAAACTCATTGTCACTTTATCGACTGTATGTATATTGCGAACCGAGGACTAGACAGTTGGTCGCCCCGCTTTCATTGCCGTGGTACATGCGATGTTTTTCTATACTACGATTAAGGTAACTAGGGCGTTATGAGGATAATAATAACACGTTCAGGTCGACAGTGTACTCCCCGAGGGACTCTGACTTGAGGAATGTACGACAATCGAACGCATTATTATCCTGTAACACCCGTGATGCCTTCAACGTTTAATACCTCACAAATTGTTATTTACATTTTCTTCCATTCTCTGACTTCTAATTTTTAATAATTGAGTATAAAAAACATTCTTCATGTATTTTCTGCGACAAGTTATATCTACTGCGGTTTTCGTTTATATGAAGACGTTTTCTGGAAATTCTGTATATGCTAATGGATATGATAAAATAGTGCTAATATTACCCTTAGTAACACATTTGCTGTTGCCACTGATTGTGAGTGACATGTTCATACATTTATGTTGAATGAATTTTACTGTATTCCCTTTTTCATGCAATGTCTGAATTTAATTTAATTGTGTGCATTAGCTTTTGTATGTCCGTAACACACATGAACGTCTTATCTTGCTACCCTATTAATAATCCATTACTCCATTAGCTGGCTGTAATGTAGAAGCGCTATTACAATGTCTCTGTTTCCATTTGGTTTATTTTGAGCGAAGGTACTTTATTCCTTTGTGAATATATTTCTTCGTTTCTGTAGAGTGTGCGTTGAATTCAGTTAATATTATAGACTGTTCCATAAATGTTCTATGGCTTTTTAACGTGGATTTTTTAATAAAAAGAAAACAAAAGAAGATTGTTTTTTGATTTGCCTAAGCAGCCTTAGAAATTGTGGAACATAAAAATTGTATTTGGATAGCACCTACGCATTTTAAATAATCTTATACTTACACTACAACTTTTCAGAATTTAGGTAAATATTTTAGTAATTAGGTACACATTTTGGGAACATAATTTCATTCCTGTTTTCACAATTAAAATTACCTTCGTTATTATTTTACTTTTCTCCAGTATGCGTGATATATGGGACAGGTTGTCTCTGAGCTTATTTCCGTTTCCGTAGTGTTTTAGCCTCAATAATTGGGCGGTGGTGGTAATGTCGGTTTTATATTTATCAAATGAAAACGCCGGTATTTTTTAATCAAAGAGATTTAGCTTGTTAGCCATACTGTTATGTACATTTACCGTTTAGGGTACACAGAAATTATGAATTGCTCATTTATAATAATAGAGCTACATATAAACAAAATCTATCTTTAAACAAATTATACATACAGGGTGATTCGTTAACAATGGGAAAGTCGAAAGCTGAAGATACTACACTTGAAATGGTGACCATTGGCGCAAACATGCCTTATCCGAAAGTTGATAGTTTCGGAAATACAGGGTGTTGAAAGTTAAAATTTTAAATTGTTTTTTGCGATTATTCTGAAAATATGTAAGTTAGGAACTTGAAAATTTGTGAAACTATATTTTTTTAGGCGACAAATAAGATGTGTGTTGTAATTTCAGCATTGCTCATAGAGGGCGCCACTTACGATCAATTTTACCGAAAACTTAGTTAATAACTTTTTACCCTGTATGTCTAACATGAAACTTGAAAACCTGAAAGAGCAATCATTTTTCCATTAATTATGTATTCTTGTTTCATTTCGGTATCTCAATCCATTTTCGAGAAAAATCGATTTAACGAACACTATGTTTTGATAATACGAAAAATTAAAAGCGAAATATACCAAGTGTTTCTTCGTGTTATTACAACAATTAACAATAAAACAAATGAAATTCGTAATAATGATTCGTCAGTATACGAAGAATCCACATTTACACACTTTACGCAACGTTTTCTGAGATCTTCGAGTTTGAAACAACATATTGGGATTGCGTTTGACTTCGTTGGCAGCGATTTGTATTCTTTGCCACAACTCTTCACACGAACCAATAGATTCTTCCAAATAGAAAAATGAAGAGGATTGAAGTCCGGACTTCTGGGTGGCCAAGTAAAAATGCTTCCACGGCTTGAAGAAGTTCCACTTTATTTAAGAAGAGACATGTGGTTCATGCACGACGGAGCTCCACCGCATTTTTCTTGGCCAGTGCGTGCATATTTAGATGCAGTTTTTCCAAATCGCTGGATTGGCCATGTAAGCATTTTTGCTTGGCCATCCAGAAGTCCGGACTTCAATCCTCTTGATTTTTCTATTTGGTCTCGAATGAAAGATATAGTTTACAAAGAATCTATTGGCTCGTGTGAAGAGTTGTGGCAAAGAATACAAATCGCTGCCAACGAAGTCAGACGCAATCCCAATATGTTGTTTCAAACTCGAAGATCTCTCAGAAAACGTGTAAAGTGTATCAGTGTCAACGGTGGATTCTTCGAACAATTACTTTAAATCATAATTACGTATTTTATTTGTTTTATTGTTAATTGTTGTAATAACACGAAGAAACACTTGGTTTGTTTCGCTTTTAATTTCTCATATTATCAAAACATAGTGTTCGTTAAATCGATTTTTCTCGAAAACGGATCGAGATACCGAAATGAAACAAGAGTACATAATTAATGGAAAAATGATAGCTCTTTCAGGTTTTGAGTCAAGTTTCGTGTTAAATATACAGAGTAAAAAGTTATTAACTAAATTTTCGGTAAAATTGGTCGTAAGTGACACCCTCTATGAGCAATGCTGAAATTACAACACGCATCTTATTCATCGCTTAAAAAAAATATAGTTTCACAAATTTTCAAGTTCCTAACCTACATATTTTTAGAACAATCGCAAAAAAACGAAAAAATTTTAACTTTCAACACCCTGTATTTCTGAAACTATCAACTTTCGGATAAGGCATGTTTGCGCCAATGGACACTATTTCACGTGTAGTATCTTCAGCTTTCGACTTTCCCATTGTTAATGAATCACCCTGTATACCTATCTCTTTAGGTATTCAAAAATCTTCTACAGCTGAAAATAATATAAAAAGGTACTAAAAACTTTATGATTATACAAGGACAAGGTATTGGTTGTCAAAAAATTATATAGAGCTTCCTTAAATTAAAAAGAAGTATTTAATCGAATATTCTTTCGTACCAAAATGCTTCCTTAAAAAGTTACAGAACTCCGAAGAATTTTTTTTGTTTAATTTAATATTTTACGGTAACTCAGTCACTTCGTGCATTCTTTGTAAAGGAATTTAGAGAATCTAAGTAAGTTAAAAACAATATCTCTTCACTATACCAGTTATACGTTTTTTCTTTAGGGTGTAAGACAACTGACACTACATTCAAAATTAGGAAAAAAAGCGTATATTTACCTCGTATGTTTATCTTACTTTTCCTTAATTTTACATGCCTGTTGAACATACAGAAAATCACGTACGGTACTGTAAACATTATCACACCCCGCAGGATACTTCTTGGAAACTATTAACACATGCATTGATAACAGTTATTGAGTATTTTTACAAATTTGTTGGACAAAACGGGAAAGGTATATTTTTTGATGTTTACATGTTCTTCGTGATCTTTCATTGCGGAAAACGGACGAAAAATTAAAGGAATCCTTGTATTTCAACATTTTTATAGTTTAGATGGATGTTCTTGGATTAATAAAAGTGCGATTATGTATAAAACCTTAAAATATATAAAAGCCTTAAGATATTTCAATTAAATTTCTGACAAGACATTTAATTTTCTATCTAAACATGGATGTCACTAAGAACGTCTTAAATAGCGTTAATTTTTTGTTAAAATTATTTTGATATATTTTTTTAAAATATCATTTAAATTTTCAATCAATTACGGACAGTCTAGTATTTATTTGAGGTTACAAAAGTTAAGTACATATATCTTTTTTACAGTAATTAAAGTGACATTTTATTTTATCGCCATGGTAGTGTGGTCGAGAGTGCGGTGGCAAGCATTTCTCGGCCAAGCTTCCTATTCTGGTCCGGGTTCGATCCCTGGCGCCGGCACTGTCAATGTCGATGATAATGGGTGTTTGTCCGCATTTTTACAAGTGTAGCCCCCTTCTGCACAGCCTTTGGCTTTGGATTTGGGGGTTGTCTCATTTCTGTGGTGCGTTTTATGTTTATGTTTAAAAAATATAACGAGCGTTCAAATAAAAACGTGGTCGAAGTTGGCTCTGACACATTGGACGTAGGGAGTAGCTTATGCGACCAACTTAACCTCATTTCTCAACGAGCTGTATAGCAGCTGTCAGTTTCAATAACGTTAATGACTATATAACTTTATTTTAAAGAATAATCGTGATAACAATAACAAACAATTAAAGGAGCTGCTGAAAGTGTCCCCCTCCTTGTTCCAAGCACTTTTCACACCTGTTCCTCAAACCCATTTGTGATAAAACACGTACAGAAGTTCTTGGCGCATTTTCCATTATTTGTTGGACATTTTCTTTTAATTCTTCAGTTCGCTTTTTAGGTCGCCCGCTTTCTTCTTTTCTTGTTACACTGCCCGTTTCACGAAAAACATTCACACAACGCTGAACTGCACTTTGAAAAATTTTGTACTCAACAACGCCGGGAAATTGATTTTGAAATTCTATGAAACATTCCTCAATAGAATACTTCCATATTCCATCAATCTTGCGTCCATTTCTAAAGTAGGACTCTATGATAAACACTTTTTGTTCTTGAGAAAACACCATTTTAAACGCTTTTTAAAACGAAAATATTAAAATTGATAGCGGCGATATAGCGCTTTGACGGATGACGTTTAAGTTCATTTGCTATACGCTACGCCCTACGTCCAAATTTTCAGAACCAACTTGACCACGTTTTTATTTGAACGCTCGTTATTTGCTTTCTATCAACAAAATAATATTTCAACAAAAAATGACTATTTTTAGCGTCCTCTATTTTTAAGGAAAAAGTGTTTGGCGGCACCAAAAACACCTCTTTGTTCATCGATGTATCCCAAGGAATGACGAATTTACCGTAAAAAATTCAACAAAATAATTTTTTAAGCCATAACTTTTTAAGGAATAATTTTTGTACTGAGATATAGTCGGTTAATTGCTGTGTTTTGATCTTAGGAAGTTTTGGTTACAATTTTACACCAAATTATGATTCACCCTATATATATTTTTTATATCATTACGTTGACGTTTCGTTTCAGTTTTCTTTAACAAAATTTGCAAGTCGCTTGTTTTAAAGAGAAAACATATATGTAGATGCCTCTTTCTTAAGTATTTTGACGCTAATTTGGAGAGCTATACTAAAATAATTAACAAACACCGTGTCCTGTTTTAATCGAATAACTTTGCAGAGTGACATTCAATTAAACAGCTTCCAGAACAAAAGTTGTAAGGTTTTACGAGGGCTGTGCGATAATGACCTTAGTTTTGACACAGAGGTCAAACTTAAGGGTCATTCGGAGGTCAATTTCAGAATTTCAAATGGAAACCCGAATTGTTTTATCCAGAAATGGAAATTCTACGTTCAGATATAATATACATTATATTTGATCGTGGGTTAAATTGACCCCTAGGGGCCCTCTAAAGGCCACATCAGCTTTCCGACTGAATTGTTTAATTTTATAGCAAAGGTTGATTAATTTTTATAGCAAATCCCATATAAACTACCGTGGTTATGATTTATGGTCTAATTGTGACTTTGACTCTGACCCTGATCCCTGGGGTCAAATTTAGGGGTCATTTAAGCTGATTTGACCTTCAGAGGGCCCCTAGGAGTCCATCTGACCCAAGATCGAATATACATCGAACGTACAATTTCCTGCTCTTTAAAATAAAACAAAAGAAGTTTCCATTTGAAGTTGATCCCTAAATGACCCCTAACTTTGACATCTGGGTCAAAACCAAGCCCATTATCGTACGGCCCCCTTAAAACCTTACAGCTTCTGTTCTGGAAGTTTTTCAATTAGAGGTCATCCTGCAAAGTTATTCAGGGTGATCAATTAAAATGGGACAGGGTGTATATATGTATTTTAATTTTGATATAAATTTTTAAGAAATTAGATATAATGAATAATATTATTGAATAACAGCAGTACCGAAGAGGACATTTCACTAAATCTTTCGGCTATCATCTCACTAAATTGCTTTTTTCTGCATGGACAAATTGGTGTACTAAATTGATTTTTGATTGGACATACATGTCGATGACAAAGCCAACAATTACCGGATCAAATTTATTTAATGAAGCCCATGTCCATACATTTCGTCATGATGCCTAATAATTCCCGTGAATCAGGGCAGCCCAAAAATCATGTATAAATTAAACAGTGAAATTTTCTGTGTCATAGTTAAAATTGTTATTATCCAAAAAGAAGCATGAAATTGATGTTTTGTTCCACGTAAAACCGTAAAATTCGGAATAAATTCGTTCGAAAATAACATTTTTACGGCCACGTACAGATGACGTTGTTTTCTATATTCCAATATTCAGTCGTTTGCATGTTAGGCTGCCGAAATTTGTTTTTCCACCTATATCCCCGAAATCGAATAAGGGTGCAGTCATAAAAAGGATGGAAGTGTTTCTATCACAAGCAGATAGTAAGTAGTCGCCGAAAAATTTGTTTTATATAGATAGGTTTTACTTAAACCGTTTTCTGATAAGTTATTGTTATATTACAGATAGGTACTAATTTTTGTTGTCCTAAACTAAGATTTCAGTTAGTTATAAATTAATGTTAATTGTAAGTAATAAATTAACCAAAATGAATGAAGGACTGTTTTAAATTTTCTCGAAAAATGTTTAATTCGTTTGAGCTAAATCCATATTTTTCAAAGAACTTTTTTAATATTTTTTCAGTTTCTTTAGAAAGTGAACGGGTTAATACCTATAGTAGGAAAATTCCAGTTAATCTATCTTCTTCCATATGGTTTTACAAAATATTCTTCATCAAATCACAAATCAAAGCAATTATTATTTGAGTAATTTCCATAATACAGTGAAGCTGCAATTTGTCTCTGAATTTGATTAGCAAAAAAAATTACAATGTAACTATGAGAACCTGAATGTTAACGACCACGTATTATAATTTTGTACGATAACCAGTTCACGCGTGTCTAATTTTTGGAATATAACGATTTATCATTGCACGGAACTGATTGTATAAGACATGCCACTCACAGTAAGACAAATTTGATAGAATTTCAGAAATTACTAAAGATAGTAAAATTTTGATGATCTTTTCGAGTTCGCCATCCAAGTCAAATTCAACTTTTAGATCAGATTTTTGGTATCTTTCTTTGTTTTCGAGTTCCAGCGTAATATTTAATTTCTCAATCACCTCAACCTATAAAATTAAAATAATAACCGCTCTATATGAACTTTTCGATGCAGAATCGGTTAATGATATTACTTTTTCTCAGTAAATTTCATGATTACGAAACTATAAAACGTGCATGGGTTGCAGGCTAATTGCAAATTCAGTCTTTTTATAAAATGTCTAGGCGTTTTGTAAATGATTAGACAAATTGTAAAATGATGTGTAAATACATTTTTTTTTACAATTTGAGTCAAATATTAGGCGTTTTATAAAACGTCGAATAGCTATAAGTTTTATTGTAAATGCATCTTATTTTTCATTGTCTCTAGAGTATGACTGACTTTCTCTAGTGTTTTTTAATTACTGAAAATCAATTATGTATTTTATGAAATATTTATCAGTCATATGTATATTATTGCTTGTTCGTACAATATTGCGTACAAGTAAAAAATATTTTTTAATTCTACATAATATGGCACAAAAATTCTTTCTAAAATGATAATTCTTACATTTGATATTTTAACAATAAGAGCACAACGTTTCAAATATGTATTATGATACTTATTTGAACAAGCTCCGTTTTGGGTTTTAATTTTTTTCTCTTCAGTTCCACTATATTTAGTTACTGTAAATGCCTTTGATAAAAAAACAAAAAAAAAAATGCTAAAATAATAATCATACCATTATAAACTAATGCAAAAAATTAAAGGGTCAAAAGAATTTCCGAAAATTGTTTGTTTTTAGGTGAAAAATAGTCGTATCGCGAATTTTGAAGCTCTAAAATTCTAGTTTAGGGCGACAAAAAAATTTTGCAAATTGTTTTTTCCACAGATTTTTTTTCATCAATTTAAAACGTGGTAAAATTTGTGGTAAAAATGTAAAATCCTAGTTTTTAAATCTTTTTGTCGAAATTTTTTAGGAGCTATGATTATCATGCAATTCTAAGAAATAGCTCGACAAAAAAATTTTGTAAATTTTTTTTTCTGAGCACGGACTTGGAAAAATTTTTTTCAGCTAAGCCATTGCACGGACCAGATAGCTTGTTTATTCAGCTTTAATCTTCTTTTTTTTTTAATTTCGATACGACCATTTTTCATCGAAATATAGGACTTTTAATGGAAAAGGATTCTTTTGTCTTCAATCATCGATATCTCGGCAGCAAATGGTCGTACAGAGAATTGAAGGGCAGTTTCTAAAACTGGAATACATTTCCTATAACATGTCGTAACTTTTCGGAAAAAACATTTTTTTTTTCAGCTTTTATCGAATTTTAACAAACAGGAAAAAAAGGTTTGTTTGTTGTTGTTGTTGTTGTTTTTTTTTTAGAAAATTGACGGCTAAATTAGAAATATTCACGAAATGACTAATGTTAAGCATGACTTTTACAGTTCGATATACCCAGAAGAACCCTGTGAAGTTTCATCTGGATCTAGCGAACTGTTTCTTTGTTTCAAACTTTTGAAAACAATTAACGGGTTACGTTTTTTGAGCTTAAGTACTTCATAATCATGATTAAAATGGAAAAAAAATTTATTTTTCAGGTTTTCTCACATTTTTACCGCAAATAACGTTTAAATTGAAAAAAAAAGTTCGTGGAAAAAAAAGTTCAAATTTTTTTTGTCGAGCTATTTCTTAAAATTTCATGATAACTGGTAGCTCCTGAAAAATTTCACCCGAAAGATTTAAAAAATAGAATCTTGGAGCTTCAAAATGCCTCTTTTTTAGTTCCCGATACGACCATTTTTCACCTAAAAACAGTCTGTCAAAAATCACGGAAAAATTTCGGAAATTCCTTTGACCTTTTCATTTTTTGCATTAGTTTATATAATTGAAAATCAGAAAAAAATCTCTCATCTTAGACCACAGCTATTGTTCGACTCTACATCGAACAGACATATGGACCAATTTTCTTTTAATTCTATTCGATCTGATAACGCAGATATTAAATATCTGATTTGTCTGTTGAATTATCTTTAACACCGAGTTTTTCTCTTTAACGAAGGATGGACTTGGGACAAAACACGAGACTGATGAATCAGCTGAAAAACAGTTTATTGCTCACTAAAGAATATTAGAAACTGAAATCTGTCTTACAAGTTTTTTCTTCTCTTTTCCAGTAATTTTAGTAACTGAGTAACTTTTAATTTATTATTCTCTTGTAAGAGTTGGTAATTTTTTTAAAGAACGAATCATTGACAGTATAAAGTAGGTTTATTAACTTTTCTTCTCAAGGTTTTGTATTCTATATCGCAATAATAAAGAAGGTAATAAATATTCAATGCCATTTTTTTCAATATTTGATATTTTTTTCAAATCCTTGTGAAGTGATATTATCTACGATGAACACTCGAAACCATTTTAATGGGTTTAAGATAGACAGACAGAATCCCCTGAAAATAAAGTACTTGTTTGTTTGAATCGTGGATCGTATATTTTTAATTCGAATAAACCTTCATTAGCGCCGTCTATTATTAACTGAAAATTAGCTTTGAACTTTTAAATAGGCCCACACGTTGTTTTCTTTCGAATGTACAAATAATAGTGTTTATTTTGTCGGCGTTTAAGAATAATTTCATCCACAGTTTATGTCAATAGTCTGGAAGTGGCGAGGAAACGTAAACACTACCTAAATATATCACCTAACGAAGGTGTCCTGATACTATATAGTAACCCTAAAAATAGAACATAAGATGGAGATACGCGTCATCTCATTTATTAGGTCTCGTACGAAGTGGACAGCTCTTTTTCTTTTTTGTGTTGTGCTTGAGAAATACAAAAAGCTTCGGTTTTTATTCCGTTCAAACTCGCGTAGAGATAATCGTGAATCTTACGAAGATTCGCTAGCGAAAGTTCAAATTAGTTTTTAGCAGTCAATTCACACATATAATCTAGTTATTTTTTTAAATGGTATGGTGTGTAATTAATAGTGCTGTCAGAACTGAGCCGCGGGACATAGGCGTACGCATATTTTATTAAAAAGCAACAAATTAAATTGTCTACAATATTATTAATACAGACGATAACAAAGGCAACAGTATACTAACGTGACGTGAACGTGGAAAGTATTCTGAGGCAGCGCCTGACGCATGTCTAAGTTGACCCGCTTGGCACGCCATTGAATTGCGGCTCTCTCTTACATCCTAAGTAATAAAGGATCATTATACAGAATGGTCTCAATTCGTCTCTTGATGTTTTGAGAGGGACGGTACACAAAAAAATAGGTGTACCTTTTCATTTTTTTTGCGAAAATGGATAGGAAGTGATAGGAGATGAAGATATATCACTTTAAAGGGATATTTATTGTAATATCTTAGACTTTCGAGATATTTTATTCAAATTCCATACGAAGGATGTTATAGGTCAGGGGTCGGCAAGTAATTTTAGGTTTAGTCCGGATACTTTTGAAAATTTTTAACGAGGTCCAGAAAAAACTCATATTTCTTACTAATTTTTTATTTTAATTTGCACTCACAAAATAACATGAAATGAAATACAATAGATACGCATATTTGTATTAAAAAATCAATGGAAGAAATTACATTTGTGGTCTTGAGCCAGTTTCTTTAAGTAACCTACTAATTATTAAAAATTGTAAGGGTGGCACTCAAACGTATTATTATCTACAGAAAAATATGTTTTAAATAATTTGAATAATTATACTTTAAAAAAAATTTGGCGCTCCAGTTTTTTACTTTCCGCGGTCCGGATCTGGACCGCGGTCCGCCAGTTGCCGACTGTTGTTATAGGTGGTTACAAATAACACTAGTCTCTAGACCAAGGGTCGGCAACTGGCGGACTAGAAAATACTAGACCGCCAAAAATTTTTTGAAAGCATAAATTACTCAAATAAATTATTTAAAAAATGTTTTTTTACGTTTGAGTATTTTACAATTGTGTGAGTATTTTGAGTTCTTAATGGTTAGTAAGCAGATTAAATTTGAGTCCAAATGAAAATTTGTAAGAAATATGAATTTTTTTTCTGGACCTCGTTAAAAATTTTTAAAGTATCCGGACCCCACCTAAAATTACTTGCCGACCCCTGCTCTAGTAATTTATACCTTCAAAAAATTTTTAGTGGTCCAGTATTTTACCTTCCGCGGTCCGGACCTGGACCGCGGTCTGCCAGACGACCCCTGAGAGTCTAGATTAGACTATATGACCATAAAGACGAAAAAACTAAAAAATATATAATGTATTCAGCTACATAATTTAAAGTGTTTTTTGAGCATTAGGTGTCTCAGAAACATATATCGGAAATTATTATTTTGTTAACTTGTGCTGGTACTTATTATTACATACTGTACCTATACAGAGTGATTTAGAACTTATCAAAAAAAAAAATTGGATTTACTGGGGATTCTTACAAATACAGTTTTGTAAAGAAAAAATCAAAAAGGGCAGTTCGAAAATGATTCAAAAATACACTTCTGCACGGCACTGGAAACTGGTCCACTGTAAAACCTGACCTCGCACAATGCTGCCGGCATGGCGGCAAAGTGAGATAAAAACGGACAAAAACTATCGCAAGGAAAGAAATAAATAGAATTTTATAGCACCTATTTTATATCATCAAATTCAACTGCTTTTGCCATTGTTGTTATTATTAATTAATAAAATTAATTTGTGGTTTTAAATAATAAAATAATTTGACATACCTGATGTTACAACTGTTCAAAATTTTATCCACCGAATTGTATGAAACACATTTGGATCCGTCTGACTCAGTATCTACGAACTACCTAACACAAATGTTGTCTTGCTTCACTATAACACAAATACTTCACCATAATACAAAATGTTAGTCTTGCTTCACCACAAATTAAAAACGATATTCATCAACTTCGAGTTGCTATACACGCAAGCCATTTTTGACACTAACTACTAAAAAACTATTGTAAACACCACAGATAACAAGTAAACGCTAACGCAATGATGATTGTAAAATATGAATATGAATGATGCTAGAGACTACAGTTGTCCAGCTATGTATTGGTTGAATATACTACAACTTCAATAATTTTTTTCTCGGAAACTATAAGGATTTTACAAATTTTTTTTTAAGATATTGATTTCATTTCTCATGCCGCATCTATTCCCAAACTTTTTTGGATAAGTTGTGAATCACCCTGTATATTTAATGGTAAGTTCCATGTGAAGTACTATTATGCAAGTACTTATAATGTAAAGAGTGCAGTTATAAGAAGGCAACTGTTCTGTCACTTTTTGCTTGAATAAAATTACGTAAAAGAGATCCCGCCCTAACATTTTCGATCTTTACTCAGAAATGACAAATGACAAAATTAAAATTGATTTAATTAAATAATTCATTAATTTAAGATTAAATGTAGGTAATTATAAAATTTAAGGGTACCTATAAGGTACAAAAAAATATCAGAGGCTAATATTTGTCTCACAAAGGCTCATTATTAGTCAGAATTTAACATAAATCTTTAAGGGTTTACAAACTATTATGGGTATTTCAGTTTGTAATGGAAAAACGTATGTCTAACATTTAGTCACCCTTTTGTACAAGGTAGACTTTTTAATGTTTTGTATTCAAATTAATATTCTACTGCGAATGTATTAGTATCATATTTACATAAAAATTTGCCCCAAAAATTATTTTAACTAAAACTTTGAATAGTGGCATAAATGTCTGTCTAAAATTTATTCATGCATCAGGCTGTCTTTTGTTAAAACATTTTAATAATACATATGTATAACACAAACTTTGCCATCTCCGAGTTGATTAATATTACATTTTTTTCGTGAAATTTGTAAGAAACTAAAATGTAGTTGAGGTGTTAAAATCGATAAAAATGCATCTTCCCTAATAAGACACCAGTTGCAAGCCGCATTTTATATTCTCTCGACAAAAATTTAATTTATCTCGAATAGAGTTTAGATTTTAATTTCAAGATAAGAAGAATAAGAAAATCATCTCCATCAGCTTGTATTATAGTTACTGAAGTTAATATTAAGATGTTGCTAGAGGTTTAAGTATTTCGATAGTTATTTATTTAAAAATATACTTACACTGAGGCTAAAATTTAAATTCATTGTATTTTCATTACCATCATTTTTACACATTAGTTTAAATTCATAGACGAAGAGTTGTTGTTTTAATGAATATCAACGATAGAAAGTGGAATAATAAACCATGTCCCAAAACGTAAAAGTTAAGTCCGCGGACGTGACAATCAGTTTTAGACCAGTTTCATGGTCATGGTTCTGAAATTATCTTCAAAAGTGTGGAAATTTGTTACACCTGAGTGATGTTAACACAAATGCCAAACACCTACAGCTCTTTCTTCACTTTTAATCCCAGTAAGTAATTTAAAATTCTTAGACCTTCTTGGTAACTGCGTCTTGTACCTATATTAATTTCAGTGCCGGACTAAGCCCGTGTTGTTCCTTAAAGTAGTCGTTTTGCATGATATAACTATAATGTAAAAAACAATAATAAACATATTTATTAAATATGTATAGGAATATTTATAAATAAATATCCAAATATATATTTTAAATAAATACTGTTTACTGTTTTACAATATTTATATAGTGTATATTTACAGGGTATATCAATTTCAAAAGTTAAGGTCTCCGTACTTGTTCGAAACTTATACAGGGTGTTTCTAAAATATGGTTCCAAACTTCTGCTGCGTTTATAACTCATTAAAATAAGCCAAAAAGTTCCTATTAACTTGTGCCCTAAAACGCACCCTTAGGAAGTTATATGCCCTTAAAAGGGCTCAAGCAACTGTTTTTTTTCTGTTATTGACAAAACGGTCGCAAATAAATAGAAAAAAATGTATGGGTCTTACATAACCTTTTACGTTAAATAATATGGGCTACTCCGTTTTTCGACATGCAAATCAATTCAGTGGCGGTTTTACCATAAGAGCTGCGGAGCTGCAGAACTCATAAAATTTTATGTATTTGATCATATTAAATATCAACAAAATATTTAAAGAATCCAAATGTACTCGCGCTAAAATAAATCTAGGAGCTTATATTATTATTTATTGTGACGCGAACTACGCTCCTTAACATATGCAACCAATATACAAAATGTGTGCACAGCGAACAGTTAGATGCGTCCTTTGTTTTTATTGGCTAATCGGGCACGTGACCCAGTACACGAAGATAGGGCCACTGCTGCAGTAAATGCAGTAATATTTTGTACGTGGTATGTGGTGGTTTATTTCTGCGAGCGGCACGTGTGCATATTTTCGTTTAGGCGTCTACGGATATTATAGTTATTAAAATGAATAGTGTTTCGTTTAAAAAAAACTTTATTTGGTTCTCTGCCTTATGAGGATAAACTAAAAATAAAAGAATTAGGTGGCCCAACACCACAATTAAATTTGAAGTTAGTGGAACAAGCCGAAGTAAAAGTTATAAAGGACAATTTAACAATAATATATACACAAAAGCAAAGTGGGTGTGCGGGTGTGATTTAAAAAATACACTGTTTTGTTTTCCGTGCTTACTTTTCGGTGGGGATAAAGCATGTACAATATACAGTGTGAAAGATTTAAGTCATTAAGTCTTTAGGTAAAATAAACATAGGAAGTCAGTTAGATTCTGCATATTGGGATAATATACGGAAACACAATGAACAGGTAACGAAAAATCGTTATGTATTATCTAAAATCATAGATTGCATAAAATTTTGCGGAGCTTTCGAATTAGTACTTCGGGGACACGACGAGACAGAAAATTCGGACAACCCTGATCTGTTTCGTGGACTCACAAATTTTAGTGCAGATCTTGACGACATATTAAAAGAACATCTAGCCACATGGGTATGACCGGTATTTTCTGTGATTGTACCGGGAAGTAGCTGTATGGTCCCGGATTTCGGATTTGCACGTATAACTCCCGGAATATAATATAATGTATACAAAAAAAGATAAAGAAAAAATCATAACACAGCGAGGAAAATTAAAATTCGTTGAATCGTTGGTAAATTTCACAAACGAATTTTTGTTTATAAACAATATTCAATAATTTAATAAAATATGTTTAGTTTATTCCAATTTATTTATACCGTCAGTAGGTAATTCGTGAATAGATATTTCAAAAAGGTATCAATTTAAAAAATCATTCTTGTGAAAATCTGTGTTTTTGTATAAATGCATTGTTCCTTGAAATTCAGAAGTGCCAGGAAAGCGCGTGACCTTGAAAATTTTAAAATTTTTCGGGCGCCATTTAGAGACTCCGGGCACTTAATATCCCGCAATTCAATTCAACAAATGTAACAACCCTAAGCAGAACACATTCAATCAATGTTCACGCGCCGCCACTGCAAATCATATGCGTTCCATTTAGGTTGGTGAAGGGGGTTTTCGACCCGTAATTTTTTTTATTTCTATTTTTTTTACAATTTTCCCTACAGATTTATAAAATCTTAACAATTTTACGTAAAAAATATTATCTTTGTCCAAATCGATATTTTCAATGGTTTTCGAGTAAATTGAGTTTGAAAATTACTCTGCTCTTCAAGTTATTAGGCCAAAAATTACAAAAATCTGTTTACCATGACAAATAAAAGACTGACGTTGCCACAATGCTTAACAATTTAACTTATTCATAAACTGTCAATTGAGCTCTGCAGTGTTTAATTTATTTATTAAATGATCGGATCCTTCATAACTGCAATTTATTTGAAAAAAAAAACAGTTTTGTTTGAGCCCTTTTAAGGGCATATAACTTCCTAAGGGTGTGTTTTCGGACACATGTTAATAGGAACTTTTTGGCTTATTTTAATGAGTTATAAACGCAGCAGAAGTTTGGAACACTATTTTAGAAACACCCTGTATTTAATATTGTAATTAGTACGATGAAACATATTTTTTGTATTGTGTTGCTTCTTGTTGTTTCATGATTCATATAGCAATATTAAAACGAAAACAAAAAACATTGTTACTTTATTGTTGGACTAAATCTTGGCTACATAGAAGATACTAAGGAAAAGAGGCACTGCAAATATTAAATAGATTATTGAAAAGAAAATGCAAATGAATATCAGATGTTGAAAACAAACATAACTGTAATTTCATTGCGTCGATTTTAACTCTAGTTACTTTGACAAACAAATTGAATCGCTCTGAATATTTTAGATTTTATCCCAAAATTGATATTAAAACCTTACAAGAAAAGAGAAATAAATCTCAGGCGCTGAAAACGAACATAACCCATAATTTCACTGCGCAGATTTTAAAGCACAAAATTGAATCTCCACTGCATATTTTCAGAGTCTATGTCAAAACTAATAGTAATGTATTGTCTATATCAGGGTGTTAAAAAAAGAGTGAAAAATATTTAAGGAGGTAATAGTATGAACCAAAATAAGCAGAAAAGTCTCAATAAACATGGGTCCGCAAAGTAACGGTTGCGGAGATATGGAATGTTTTATGTTTTTTAGCCCCTTTTTTTATTTTGCAAAAACGTTGTGTATTTTCTTATAATAGTTGGTTGATGTTTAGTGAAATAAACAGTACGTATTTGACAGTTGTTCTCAGTGCACAAGTTTTCTTTCGCTATGGCTGGTTACTCTAACGCAGAATTAACAGAAATGCATTTCATGTATGGTCGTGCTAATGGGAACGCCACCGAAGCGCGACGTCTTTATGTTGATGCTTATCCAAATTGCCAGATTCCTTCACAACGCATGTTTGGAAGAATTCACCAAAGATTGCGTGATACCGGTTCCTTGAGCAAACAGTGCCATTTATCCGGAAGACCAAGATCGGTATCCACTTCTAGAGCAGAAGAAGAAATTCTAGCACTGGTAGAGCAGAATCCAGGTACGAGTGTGCGGAGAATATCAGCCGAGGTAGGAATTAGTGGTCCTCTTGGTTGGAGAATCCTTCACGAGCAACTGCTTTATCCATACCATGTGCAACGAGTACAGGCCTTAAATCCAGTAAATGATCATCAAGCACGTTTGGTTTTTTGCCGCTGGTTTCTACGTCATGATGCTGAAGACCCTCGTTTTCTTGCAAACATTCTTTTTACTGATGAGGCCGGGTTCACAAGAAATGGAGTGTTTAATTTTCACAATACGCATATTTGGGCCGACGAAAATCCTCATGCTCTAATAGAATCTGGACATCAGGCACGTTTTTCATTAAACATTTGGATGGGTATTGTAGGTGACAGGTTTCTAGGTCCTGTTGTTTTACCAAACCGATTAACAGGTGCTGCTTACCTCAACTTTCTGCAGAACACACTGTATGAGTTTTTGGAAGACATTCCTTTGAATCAGAGGCAACAAATGTGGTTCCAGCATGATGGTGCTCCAGCTCATTTTTTCATGGCCGTTAGAGAGCATTTACACCAAACTTTTCCACATAGATGGGTAGGAAGGGCCGGACCTGTTTTATGACCTCCAAGATCGCCTGATCTGAACCCTCTAGATTTCTTTGTTTGGAGATATTTGAAGGCATTAGTGTATGGTACTCCTGTAAATAGCCTGGAAGAGCTGCAGCTACGGATTAATCAACAGTGTCAAGAAATCCAAACCAAGGAGGGCGTTTTCGAAAGAGTTCGAATATCGTTGAGACAATGATGTCGTGCCTGCTTGGAAATGGACGGAGGGCACTTTGAACATCTTCTGTAACTTTGTTTTTTGTTTGTTAAAAGCTTCCTTTGTCGGTTTATTCCTAATAAAATAAAATGTTTGATAAACGAATAGTGGTCCATATCTCCGCAACCGTTACTTTGCGGACCCATGTTTATTAAGACTTTTCTGCTTATTTTGGTTCGTACTATTACCTCCTGAAATATTTTACACTCTTTTTTTAACATCCAGTATATTTCATAATGTCAACACGGATTTAATATTGATTTATACATTATCAGGTACGTACCTTTTAATAACAAATCCATTATACTATAAAAATAAGCCTTAATTGCAGCATATAAACTGCCTTCAATTTTTAAATGAAGTTCAATTTTCTTTATAATTAAGTTACTTTTATCAGGAAGCTTTCTTGGGTATGGACTTAAGTGGAAAACCACTCTGCTTGATATAATAAATCTTCTGTAAGAAGTTTAGAGATTTTTTTTTATATTTAAGATTTGCGGTGTCTCTCCTTTTTAAGCGATAAAATAAGCTAAATAGCCTAATTTTCACTCTAACGTTTATGGAAATTAAAAAAACTTTGGATGAGATATTAAAGCAATAAACAAATAATTTGTTTAATATATTACTTTTATAATATACCTTTTCATTATATTTTCCTTGCTAAAAACAGATCAGTTACGCATATTTATGTTATTTCCTGATAGGACATTTTCAGTAGAAATATGAAAAATTTAACGAGTTCCATTTAGGATAATGAATTAGGGCAAATCTGGGATAGATGTTCCATTTTTTTTAGATTTCTGTGTAGAAATCAATTTGCTAATATATTTTAGATCTGATTAATTATTTTTTAACAAATATTAATTGGACAGGGATATTTACATAATAACCAGCCTCTTTTTATTTTTTGCCTTTCCATCTAGAAAAATTAAAAAGACAGATTCCAAACAAATAACAAAAAGTCAGTCAACAGATTTCTGATGTAAAAATAATTAAATTTTAACTTTTACAATAAATTTAACTTTTTCGTTAATAATCTAGGACCCGATATAAGGTGCGATTCAAATGAGATACACTCGGGAAGAACAAAAATTATTTTGAAATATTTAATTTTTTGTATGTCAGTAGCGTACAAGATTATGTGACCCCTCATTTTGAAAATATTTTCCCGCCTTTAAATCTTTTAAGGAAAACGACTGAAATTTCTGTTTCTTGTCAGTTTATCTTAAAATTGATAGATTTGGAATAAAGAGCTCGAGAAAAAAGAAGTGATGAGTCTGTAAGTGAGACATCTCTGACATTTCTATGACCCAAAAATGCCTTCGTCTTATACAGGGTGTCCCATAATATGTGGACAATCTCTCAGATTTATACAGGGAACGTTAAAATAACATGACGAGTTCATATTAAAATTGCACCTAGAGGGAGATACAGGATTCTAAAGGACGACCCTGAAAATCGATTTTTTTAAAATACTTTGTGTAATGTAATTATTTTAAGGAAAAAACAAATGTAATTAAAAGTTAAGTACATTTTTTTAGATAGGTATAGAAACAATGCAATTTCATCAGTTTATTTATGTTTATATAATTATATGTTTACATATAAAAAAATCATATCAAACAAAAATAGTTTTTTCTCGAAAATCGTTCATTTTATCGATTTCAACCAAGAGTGTCTTTAATTGACATTATTGTGCTACAGCTAGTCCGTTCCTGGCAAACCAAATAATAATTGTTTTCATGGGTCAGTTTTTAAAGAGTCTTATCTGTTGTCCACCGTATTAAAAAATAATTAAATTACACAAAGTATTTTAAGAGTTATTAAAAAAAATCGATTTTCAGGGGCGTCCTCTAGGTAAAATTTTTACACGTCCCCTGTATAAATCCGAGAGATTGCCCACATATTCTAGGACACCACCCTATATAGGGCGTTAATGAGTTACTTTAACAACCTTTAATGGTAGATTTTGCATCACAAATCAATAAAAACCGTTCCTATAATCATGTCTGGAAACGTTTCGATGCTTGACGTAGAATTATGGGTAAAAAGTTGGGTTGATCTGACGACCCGTAGCGGAGATACTGGAAAACGCCGTCAATATTTTGGAAATTGGATAAATACGTTTAATTCTGTTTGATACTTTCAAAAAACAGATATTCTCCATTATATTAAAAAACAGAAAATAACTGCAAAATTATTCATGTCACATAAAAATTATAGGAACTGTTTGTTAGAAATACAATTCTAAATAGAGTGTAGCCATAATAGCAATTTAAAATTTTTTGGAAGGTTTCTATCCTTCAGCAAATTAAAAATTCCTCTCTCAATGATTTTTTTTGAGCTTTTCGTAATTATGAACATCGTACTTAAATTGTATTTCCGAGGAAACATTACTATACATTTTTTGTGATACAGGTAGTATTGGAGTTATTTTCGTTTTATTCAAGCATCTTGTACATGCTTATTTTAAAATTTGACAGAATATATCAATAACACTGTATAAAATTCAGCCAGAATTTAGTTGTCCAGATTAAGATGAATTTAATTCGAATATTATTTAAAAATAAAACGAAAACTGTGAAAGTTGAATTTTGTGCTTACATTGTGAAAACGTCTAAAGTCTAAATAAAATAGCAAGTCATTTCATTATTTAATTAGTTAAAAAAAAAACATTTCTTTAGCACATCTAAATATTTAATGCCATGCAAATTGCTAATTATTATTAGTCAGAACCAAATAAAGGAACCTTAGTCATTGTTCCTACAGATCCTAATAAACCTTTGTAACATTTGATGACTTCGATTGCGCATCCCAAATCCACATAGAAATTATAATTTTCGACCTTGACAGCAACCATACGTATTTCTGGTTATAAATAGACAACCGGATCCATGCAGAGTGAAACTGAAAATAAATTAAGTTTACAGAGATGGCTCGATAGCTAAACAATTAGCACTGTGTCTCTGCAGGCTGTTTTACTAATTAGTAATTAAAATATCAGAACTCCGAGTACACCAGCCAGATACCTTGAAGGCTGTCTGGTATGGATTTGAAAGTGCATGCACCGGTTGTGAGTCGGTCTGCGTTTCCGTTTGTTTTCGTTTTTAAGATTCTACTGTTTGTTCAGTTCATAACTCGATTCACTTTCCCCGGCCACGGACACGTTTGGATTTAACTACGAAGAGAAAACTTGAGATAGTGAAGTACAATAATTTATAATACATAGGATGTACGTTATTAATAATAACTAATATCTTGTCATAAAGGAATGTACCATACCTTATTGCTTAAGCCTCGTATGCATTAAGACCGTTCGGAAATCCAGTGTATTCAATTACAATATCACTAGTACTTAAATTATATCCGGAATTAAAAAAAAATCACCCATGTTTTGAAAATTATAAAGTTGAATCATTGAAATCAAAATTATTGCTGTCACGTTGACGCTGTTCTGTTGACGTGAACTTTTGTTGAAATTGTTGTGTAGTATTTTGCAAATAGTTTATCTTGCTTTGCAGAACTGTATAAATTGAAACTATGTCGATGCTTTCTTCGTTCAACATGTTATTTGAAGAGAATGACATTTTATTTTGAGGATGCGAGAAATAATATAATCTAATAAGTTATCATCGGAGACAACTCTACTTGGTCATTATTTTCAGAAAGATGCAAAAAGTATAAACATGTTGGTACCATTATAACTTCTTTCCTACCTATGAAATTTAATTTTTTCCCCACTTAAATGTCTCTTTACGCAATTTATCGCAGAACACGATTGCACCATATATTTAGTTTTTACGAATCTTTCACATACACTAACTAAATCACACAAAAATTCAAGAAATCAATCAATACATGACATTTACTTCAAAGTTTGTTTATGGAATTTTGTAACAGTATACCCGTGTACCATCATTTGTTTTACCGGTATTTGTCTCAACTAGCTTCATCTGCCTTGCACACATCAGCGCGATTGACCTCTCTTTCTAGGGCCAGTCCATAGTTTACTAGGTCTATGGAAAATACATACAGGGTGCTAATGAACTTATGTCAAATATTTAAAGGGGTGAAAAAGGAGCAAACACCGAGGTAACTGATATCACAAACTTGTATCGGAAGTTTAAGGTCATAGAGAAAAAAGCTAATTAAAAATGTGTTTAAAACTGTTTTGGAACTGCTGAAATACATGTATTTTATCGTGACGAGTGCTTACAAACAATTCTGTAACACTTTTTACAAGTTTGTAGGTTTCTTATGAAGTCGGACTGTATTCGAAAATCAGTTTGTAATACATTATGATATGCTCATAATTTATGGCGAAGCAAATGAAAATGCCCACAAAGCTTGTCAAGTGTACCGTGCGAGATATCTTGAACGACGTGCCCCCGCACCGTGAGGGCACGCCATGTTGTTGTAGTGCAAAGAGTTTTGGACACCGATGAAGTACAACCGCGTCAAGGTCGCGACGGTGGCCCAGGGTGACCACTAAGAATCTTAAATGTCGAGAAGATGATTTTAGATCTCGTCAAAGAAGATCCGCATCCTGTTGTGTAGAGGACATTACGAGAAGCTCAGTTGTACCCATTTTATATTCAAAGTGTTTAAGTCGCTCACTCCTGAGGATTTTCCACTACGTTGAGGTTTTTGCGAATGGTTGCTTTTTGCAAAATCGCTTGCCGGAGTTATTGGAAGACGTACTATTAAATGTTCGGCAACATATGTGGTTACTGCATGACGGAACTCCCCCTCACTTTTTTCGGAGAGTGCGCGACTTTCTAAACATTAGTTTTCCCGATTGCTGGATAGGCCGTGGCAGCCTAGTTAGATGGCCCCCTGTCCCTGGACCCCACCCCTTTAGACTTTTTTTTTTGTGGGAATATGTGAAAAGTGTTGTGTATTCTACGGAAATTCGTGGCATCGACCAACTGCGACATCGTATTACCGAAGCTTGTAATACGATTCGAGAGTACGTGGCAATGTTGCAACGCGCGCGAGCGAATTGGATACGTCGCGCTGAAGCTTGTGTGCTAGCAAATGGTGCGTACATCTATGAAAACCAGCAGTTGTGGCTCCTTGCAATGTTGAGGTAAGTCAGATTTTAAAATTACATTTTACTCAACACAAATCCGTGTATTTACCTCATTTCGACATGTGGCAAAAAAATTTGACATAAGTTCATTAACACCCTGTATAATATAGAATAGACGAGTCTTTAACTGTCGAGCAATTAACGAACATTTTGGAAGATTATGCTTTCAACATGAAGAAGAGAAATTGTTAATTAAAATTATAAAGAAAGTTTAAGTAAAATATGTGGAACTTCACAGCAAAACATTTACAAGAAATGTTTTATTAAAAATATAAAATTAAGTTCTTGAGATGTTATGTGAAGAATGTCACAGAACTACCCCTTAAAAAGAAATGCCGGCGTCTCATCATTATCCATTGATGAAATAATTATTGAAAGTGATGAAGATAGATATCCCAAGTGGTTTACAGCTTATTGATTCACATGAATTAGCATGTAGAGGAGGAAAAGGATTTTCTATTGGCATTCAGTTTTTCAAAGAATGTGATAATCTGGGTAACGTAATAGGTCGCATTGAATATAACTCAACCTTTTCTGAATCTACACAAGGTGGTTCCACGAGATTGACAGACAGTAAATGGTTATTTACAAAATTCGGACAATTCTCAAATATGTTCTGTACGACCAAGAAAAAGAGGATATTCCATTAATTATTCACATTAATCCAAGGTGGCAGGAAACAAATTGAAGGGGATGGCATAAGAACTGCCCAGTTGAGGAGAATACTATATATTTGTAGTTTAAATCCCCAGGTTTTGATATGCATACATAGGAATTGACACTAAAAAAGATGGGCTGGAGTACAACTTATTAAAATTTCAGGGCACAATAACAGCCAAGAAATCAAGCCATTTGGACGTCTCACAGGAAGATGATAGAAACTATGAAGAAGACTATACCTGTTACCGATAAGTTTAATCATGTTCAAAATATAATGCAACGTATATAACAATGAAACAGGAAATAGCAAAGTACAAACCATTCACTCAAATCTACCCATTATTAGCAGCTATTAATAAAGAAACGGTACTAATTTTATTTGTCCAAAATAATAAAACGTAAGACAACGGTATTTTTCTACATATATCTGAAATAAAATTGCAATCATATATTAGGGTTTAGGAAAAAGAAACAAAACTACTAATTATTTTTGTCTAAATTGTAAATACATTATTTATATTTGTAATATGCATTTTATCTTGTATTAAAAGGAATTTTGGAAAAAAATAAATGAATGAACCCTCATTGTAATTTCGTCTAAGATAGTCACCAAAAGAAAAATTTTGAGATTTGTTTTTCTCTGCTTTTAAAATATAGTTATGAAATTTTCACTAAATTTTCCAAATTTGAAATCTAAGCAGATGACTGGGTTGAATGTAAACACTCGGAACAAGTTACAGATTAGGACATTGACGTATTCCGCCCTTTCCACTGGTACTCCTCGCGATAGTAATCGCTATCGAAGCTTTGACCTCGAGAAATAGTGTTACTGCGTACCATACGTAGTTAAGAGTCTCGCTAGCCAGCTCTTGCTATTTCGCTGTTTTCATATAAAGTTTGAAATTTGGAACCTGATGTTTAGAGAGTAGAACACGCTCCGTTGTGTTGACCTGTAACTTACTTGATACCCTCTTGATGACTGAGTCTCTTTGCGCTATTTTAATGTTGAGCATTCTTTGTTTTGTGCTTGACACCTTTTTGTGATCTTTCATCGTCTTTCTTTTCAGCTTATTGTGCACTTTGTATCGACCGCGGGACTGCAGTGAATCCTGTACGATTTGGACTATAGGTATGACTTTGAGGTCACAGCAATTTAAGCCAATTTGTATTGAACATAAAAAATTTATTAGATATTTATTTGTGTATAATATTAGTTTGCCTCCGTGCAATATACTGTATATGATAATGAAATTTAAGGGTCTTATTCCGCACACTGGCCGGACACATGATTCTGGAGAATGCATTGCGGATGAGCAGGGTCGACTTTCAATCGCATGTTTTGATAGTTTCGTCAGATTCTCATTGTGGATTTTCGTGAGTTCTTGGAATGGAGGTGTTCCTGCCTTTTCTGCTGGGTCAATTTTGATCAATCGCAGGAGATGGCTTGGTTTTTGGTTTCAGTTACCTCGCACTGTTGAATGGTGTTTGGTAGTCACTGAGCGGTTTCTGTGAATTTCAGTCTGATTTTCCAGAAAATTCGAAACATCAGCATGAACATCAGAGGACTCCCTGATGGATGTCGTTTGTCCTGGCTTGGTGTATCTGAAATGGTTTTCGGCTTTGTTTTGGGCGATTTGGCGTGGATTAAAAACGTGCTAAATTCTTACACGCCAATTATCAAAATTCATAATAGTTAAGTCACTCTTAATGGGTACAATGCTTTACTTTAAACGTTTTACATGATGGTATTTAATTAATAAGGCATAATACATGATGACTATTATAAAATAAACTATCAGGCAAAGCTAAGATTGCTTCGTAGAAATTACATTATTATCTTCAAGGATTTGTTCGATTAACCTGTATTTTATAAGGTATTGTTTAAAAAAAACAACTCAAAAAATAAACTAAAATGACTTTAGAAGGACCTAAAAATATTTTACTGTAAAATTCGACGAGTTTATGTTCTAAGCTCTACATATATTGTTAAAACTGTTTCAATAGGTTTTGGAACATTTGAATGGAGTGTGATTATATTTTACGAAGAAGAACATTAATCAAATAATAAATGTACCTATATTAACAACCTAAAATTGAATGATCGATTGAATGTTTATAATATGGAATATAAACGTTTATACTCTTTTCAAACTTCAGGTTGCAAGGAAATTTGATTAAATTTTGGGAATTACACAATGAATTTAATCTGTATGGAATATTTATACAGGGTAGCCCATCGAAAACGTGCCGCAAGGCATTACAGGGTAGTAATGAACTTTTCGGCAAAATCCAAAAACAGGTAAAGTTTACTTCTGAGGGGGACAACTTTTGGCGCAAAAAGCATAGCAAAATCTTCAACCCCCTAAGTGGGGGTGCCATCCCCCAAATTTTTTTAAATGGGAATGGGGGTCAAGTGGGGGGTCATTAGAAAGGGCTTTTAATTCTCTATACATCGATTCTTACTTTTTGAAAATCGATCCATTATTTTAGAAAATATGCAGCTTTGAAAATACGAACAATATTTTTGACGAGAAATGCGAAAATCGATTTAATTTTACTTCAAAACTTACGGTATTAGCTTGGTAAATTCCTTCAAAAGAATTCGCTGTTTTTTTTTTCTGATTTGCGAATTCTTTAGCCTGATTTTGGTGAGCAAAAAATTGTCCGCTTTTTGTTTCGTATTTAGATAGGCCACAAGAAGTTGCTAGATAACTGTCTTGTGACTTGTAGTTGAAGAGTACCAATACTGCCGAGTCTTTTAAATTGATTAATTATGGTGTACTCAATTCCAGAAAGAGTAGAAATTATTGAGCTTTTTTTCAAAAACAATGAATGCGGAAATCGGGTCGCCGAACTGTTCAACCAACGGCATCCTGAGAAACATGCGTCTGGAAAAATTGTTCGCGAATTGGTGGCCAAATTTCGCGAAACTGGCTCCGTTCATAACAAAAAGAGGCAGGTTGAAAATCCGGTACTAAATGAACCTACGGAAATAGCGGTATTGGGGCAAGTGGCAATGGATAGTACGCTGAGTACAATGCAATTGGCTACTGCGACAGGAGTGAGTCGTACAAGTGTCCAACGAATATTAAAAAAATACAAATTCCATCCTTATAAGATTCGGCTAGTGCAAGAGCTAAATGAAGACGATTTTGATCGTCGTTTGCAATTTTGCGAAATAATGACTGAACGAGCGATAAACGATAATTTCCTCTTTAATGTGTGTTTTTCGGACGAGTGTACGTTCTTCTTGAATGGTTTAGTGAATCGCCATAATTGTCGTTACTGGGCTGATACCAATCCAAGGATTTTCCATGAGACACACTCCCAACACCCCCAGAAGTTGAATGTATGGGCAGGTATTTTTGGAAATTCCATTGTAGGTCCTTTTTTCCTTCCTGGAAATTTGACAGGCGATATGTACTTGGATTTACTACAAAATGTCATCGACCCAGCTCTAACAAATATCATAGAGGACGACCCTGCTTACAATGAACACGAACTGATTTTCCAGCAAGACGGAGCTCCTCCACATTACTCGCTCAATGTGCGCAATTACCTAAATGAGACGTTTCCAGGACGCTGGATAGGACGAAGAGGTGCAATTGAGTGGCCCCCTCGGTCACCCGACTTAAATCCTTTAGATTTCTTTCTCTGGGGGCACATTAAAAGCAAAGTTTACAGCACTCCACCTGATACCTTGGAAGATCTGCGAGGACGAATCATTAATGTATGTCGCGAAGTAACACCGCAAGTGCTCCAGAATGTTCGACAACGGTTTGAAGACAACCTGTATCATTGTATGCAAGTTGGCGGACAACATTTTCAGCATTTACTTGACTAATACCGTAAGTTTTGAAGTAAAATTAAATCGATTTTCGCATTTCTCGTCAAAAATATTGTTCGTATTTTCAAAGCTGCATATTTTCTAAAATAATGAATCGATTTTCAAAAAGTAAGAATCGATGTATAGAGAATTAAAAGCCCTTTCTAATGACCCCCCACTTGACCCCCATTCCCATTTGAAAAAATTTAGGGGATAGCACCCCCACTTAGGGGGTTGAAGATTTTGGTATGCTTTTTGAGCCAAAAGTTGTCCCCCTCAGAAACAAATTTGACCTGTTTTTGGATTTTGCCGAAAAGTTCTTTACTACTCTGTAATGCCTTGCGGTACGTTTTCGATGAGCTACCCTGTATATCTCTATCTATTATGTAGTAAGTAACCCTAGGTACTATAAATTAACATAAATATTTTCTATAGTAATTTACCAAATGGAAGTATCTGAAGTTAGACACGAATAAAGCATTTTTTTTATAATAGTACCTATGCAAAATATTCTCTACAATTGTGAGAGTATAAACGTTTTACAATTGATTTTTGCTTAAAATACTTATACAATAATAGTAAGGAGAAGTACATTAATCATCGTAAAAATAAACATCAAGCAGTGGAAGTCACGGTAATTAAAGCCTAATGAAATTAACAATCATGCTACTAAAAACCTGTTTAAAAATAAAGTAAATGGTTTCAAAGCAAATATAGATATAAGCATCACTATAAACATACAAATTTCTTTGTGGTAATATTTTAAGCGCTATGTAAATTTAAATTGAACAAAAGGGACAGGTGTTAAGCCGTACAATTTAGTGAGTTGAAATATAGGTATTTTTAACTCGACAGTAAAAGTACAATGTAAATGTTAACATATAGCGCAGTAGTAAATGTATATAATGGATTGTAATTTTGTAACTTTTTTCTTCTTTTCAAAATTATTTAGGTTGTTTAGTTGAAATTTTGTTTATATAAACAAATTATAATAAATTATTCCTATTAATATTAATTCACCACTGGAGAAAATTAAGGGAACAAAAATATTTCATAAATTTTTTAGTGTTTTTTAAAAAGTTGTGTCAGTGAAAAATAGTCGTGTCGTGATAAAAAACAAACCGTTTTAATGTTTGAAGATCTTTTGACACAAATTTTTTTGAGCTATGATTATCGAGGAATCAAAAAAAATTTTTACTGTTCTTTCAAATTAATGTCGGATTTTTTTTCTTTGAAAACAATGATAGGTCATTTTTCATTTAATCATCAATATCTCGGTAACAATAGTCGTACGGAGACCATTTAAAAAGAAAATTGAAGCTGATTAAACAAGCTAATTGACCTCTATATTGATTGAGTTCGAAAAAATCTTCCCGAGTCCGTGGACAGTTAAAAAAATTGAACATTTTTTCTCGAAATATTTCTTTTAATTCCTCGATAATCATAGCTTAAAAAATTGTTGTTAAAAGTTCTTGAAACTAAAGACTAAAAGTTTCAAAGCGTTTCTTTATCCCGACACACCCATTTTTCTTTGAGATACAGCTTTTCAAAAATAACTAAAAAAATATGAAATACATTTGTTCCTTCAATTTTTTCCATAGTGTAATTTAACAATATTATAAATTGTTGAAATTATAATATATGAATTCTAAACTCTAAAGACAGTCTAGTATGTTAAATAATATGAATAATAATTGTTATGTGAACCACATGTAGTATTTTTTTATGAAAGCCGGTAAAATTAACTATAGTTAATTAGTGTTATAAAAATAAAATCATTTACTTTCTTGGCACGCGACTGTAAAAATATGCAGTTTTATAATTAAATATTAAATATGCAATAGAATGATATAATTTTTGTTAGATAATATAATATGTAATTACTAATGAATATGAATTTTTTCAAAGTTGCGTTAGGCAATTATAAGAAATTATATTCGAAAATTAATGTTTTGAATTAGAAAAAATAACAAAGAGCGACGAACAAAAAATGCTTTTTTACCATCCACCGTTGTAAATATGGGTAAACAATTTAGGAATCATATATATATGATTCTCTTCTCTTTATAAATTGTAAGACAATTATTAGTCAAACTGAGGAATGAAAAACTATAGGAGGCGATTTTTCCAAAAGTCTTGTCATCCTTATACTGTTAATAAAGATGACAAGATCTTATAGGAGAGTCTTTATCTAATATTTGCAATTTTAAATTTCATTGGTTGTTTATGATATACTATTCATGTTGATGTCCACTTATTTTTACAACTATAACTGATACGATAGGGCGGGCAATGATTGCTTGACCACCTCAGTACAGTGTTTACTTAAACCTCAACTGACCCTCTGCATGAATAAAATAAACTTGACAGAATACCATTCTATCGTTTTTGAGAAAAACACGTTTTCTAAAAGTGTAACTCCCTACGAAGGTGTTACTGTTTATGTGTCAATAATAGAGATGATAACCATGACAGAGTTAATACGAGTCGATTACGTGGCAGTATGCATTTATTATAACGCACTACTAAATTGTAACTGTCACGCTTTGTGTTTGTAAAACGCGCGTTGCAGCGTGTGACAGTGACAGTTTAATAGTATGTAATTTAACGAGCCTTTCCATCAGAGCGTTGACATAATTCCAGCCTCAAGATAGAGGTAGCAAAGACATCGATTTTATGTATTTCACTGATTTAAGTTAAAATAGGAATGTCCGGAATCTATGACCATAAAATTTAGAAGGTTCATAAAAGGTTTCATAAAAATTATGGTTTAGGTTCGAAAACGCAATGTTATTTTTAATTAATATTTTGTCAGACCAAAAATGTATATATGAAAGAAGAAATCAACAAAATTTTAAAGTTTGAAAGAGCTCTTTCTAATACCTAGAAAATTGATCGTAACTGTTTTATTTGTTGCTTTTTGAATCAACTTAATATTAAAGATCATTATAAAGAAATAACAATTTGATCCTTTTGTTCTACCTCTGGCTACACACTTCTATAGAGGAATTTTCTTGAAATGGATTACGGTTTACTCAGTTGGGACTATAAGAATTTAAAAGTTCTTTTCTTAAGGAAAAGTCATAAAAAAAATAAAAATCCAAAATTTTTGGTATAACAGAAAATTTATCAGGAAAGGGGAAGAATAAAGGTAAATGCAAGCCATGAAAACATTTTAGAAATAATAAAAAATAATATTTTTTGATCTGGAGACATGTTTGTGCATTGGGGGCAAACGTCTGGAGGGGGAGGGCAATCACCTCTCGTCCGGAAGCCCAAGTACCTAAAGTACCTAGAAGTATATAGTTTATCTTGTTCATTAAACATCATAGGCATGTATTAAGGAAAAATTAAACAAGGTGCCAACAAATTAAGAAAAATGCCAAATATGTTGTAAACATTTACAGTGCGCAATACATTACAAATATTGATACAATACGTATTCGAGTGTCTTAGTCTTTATTCGAGTGGATAAAAGGCAATTAAAACACGAATGCAATACAACGTTTTATCCATAATCGCATCACAATCATATTTGTGGAGGCAGAATTATTGGAATTTAATAATAGTATATTAAACAACAAGGTTTGAAAACGACTCTTTGCACACGAGCGAGACATATTGGTGGACCGAGCCGAAGGCGAGGTCCACAAGTCGAGCGAGTGTGCAAAGAGGTTTTCAAACGAGTTTTATTTACGATACTTTTTATACGACTGCAAACAGAGACCACAAAAATCATCATCATCAAAAATCAATTTTTTTTCGTGACAATTTCGTGACATCAAACAAAAATCACAATCTGGAGACGCGTGTGCAAAGATGACATAACCGTGTGCAAAATGTTTAGCACACGGCGTGTGTAAAATACCGTTTTCAGAGCGTGTTTTCCGTGTGCAAAACCCCCTTTTGCGAGGCAGTCGTATAAAAAAATATATTCGCACGACTTGATATTTATTACTAGTACTCAATGAAACGTGGTAGGCTTTGTTATACCTACTAGTTGCTATGGTACATTATTTATTATCAATTATTATTTAATAAACAGTTCTATCTGAATTTAGTAAAAATGCAAGGAGTAATTGTGTTCCTGTTGCTGTTTTTCAAGAAGCTCAAGAATCACTTTTCAATTTGTTGCCAGCGAAATGCAGGGAACATTACGAAAAAGTGTTCACCGAATTTAACGAATGGAAGGAAAAACGGAGAGTAATGACAATAAATAAAAAAGTCATACTATCGTATTTTTTAAATTTGAAAAAAAATATATGCAATTTCATCTATGTGGTCGAAGTATTCGATGTTGAAGCCTACTATAAAGGTCTACAAAAATATAGATATTGGAAAATATAACAAGTTTACTGCTTATTTGAAGAATGAATCTAGAAGATTCAAGAACAATTAATCTAGAGGATATACAAAGCAAAAAAGCTGCAGTAGTGTAAAGAGCACATATTGAAGAATTTTTGACTGGGCTTCCCATAAAGAATATTTAATGATTAAGATAATATCTCTTTACCTTTTAAATGTTGTTAGATATATAGTGAACTTTGAATTATTTTAGGTTACACTAATAATGGGGGTTTCTGGTGCCTGTCGATGCTGCAAATTGACAAATTTGAAAATTAGTGACGTACAGGATGTTGGCAGTTACCTATTTGTTTCAGTATCTGACACCAAGACGGACATTTTAGGAAAATTTACAATTATAGAAGAAGGAATTTGCGTGAATGCTGTTGAAATATGCAGAAAATATATTTCTCTGCGCTCAGTTCGCCTAAAATAAGACAGATTCTTTTTAAGATACATCAAACAAAAATATACTTCTCAGCCTGTTGGAATCAACACATTGGCGAAGGTACCTTAATAGTTGCTTCATTCCTGAATATCGCAAATCCAGAAGCATATACTGGCTATTGTATCAGGCGCACTTCAACAATTTTATTGGCTAATAAAGGTGCTGATCTTACAACCACCAAACGGCATGATGGATGGAAGAGCTCCTCTGTAGCAGAAAGTTATGTTGAGAAGTCTATATCTAACAAACTTGATATTGCAAGGAAAATTCAAGGAAAATATAGCTGTTCCTTACAAGAAGAGACATCCGCAACTTGTGCAAATTCTTTACAAACTTCGGCGGATGTTATGCGTTCCGAAAATGATGACAACAATGCTACAAGGGTTGTTATTCACGGAAAGGATGTTAAATGTGATAAAATATAAAATGAAATGTCTATAACTATAAAAGTAAATGTTAATGTTATGTTATTCACGGAAAGGATGTTAAATTTGATAAAATAAAAAACGAAATGTCTATTACTAGAAAAGTGAATGTTAATGTTAAGTAAATAAATTAAATTTGATTTACTATAGGTTTATTATTTTTTCATTATTCTACTAGTGAAATAAAGTTACTCTATTCCACTAGCGGATAAAGTACCACTTTCATATGTGTGGATAAAAGTCCGATTATAAGGTGATGATTGTGGATAAAGTATTTATGTATTATTATAATTTAGATAATTTACATGGGTTTTAAAATTAACTGATTTGTTACTTTACGTACTATTCAAACACAATTTAGAAGTTGATTATTTCTAGAGTTGAAATATAGTATATTATTCAACGAGCGTATAATGATGGGTATTATTCACGAGGTGAAGTTTACGGTCACGAGCCGCAGGCGAGTGGCCTAAATCACCGAGTGGATAATAGCCATTATACAGGAGTAGAATACTATACTTTATCCACGACTACTAAATATTTTTGTTGAAGTTTTTTTGTTTTTAGTTCGTTTTTTTAACACAATTTAACACAAAATATCAAAACACTGAGAAATCTATGCACACAAACAATAATGTTGACAGGTTTGAGTCAAATTTGTTTTGTTTTAAAAGCTACTTAGATTTATGAAATGTTTCGAAAAACATGGTATGTAAACAGATATACGACACCAACAAGCGAAGTCGCTGATGGCTCAGTGTAGATGCTCCTTCCCTTCCAACCGCGGGTCACGGGTTCGAATCTGGTCTCGGAAAATTCTCTTTTTTAAATTTTTTGTTATATGTACAGCACTGAATTGAAAATATTTAGTGGTTTACACGATAAAATTTTAAAAACCGATTGATTGTAGCAGAACAATATAATATTATAGCTAAATCAAGGAAGCATCTGACAGTAGTGATTAATGACTCATTAATCACTGCCGTGATTAATGGGTATTAATAAGGTCGAGCAAACAGACGTATAATGGGTACATTATACAATAGTCGTGGATAAAATTATTTAAGTCCGCATTCGCAATCGCCCAAATGTACCAACATTTGTCAATGAATACGAATATTCGGATGAATATTCGTACACAAATGACGCATACGTGATGTCAAAGTTTTGTTAATTTACTGACTCAAGGCGGCAAAACACATTGTCATCAAATACATACCAACTTTTCATCCAATATGCGATAAATTGCTCAATTATTGCATATTCGTATATAAACACATGTGTGATAGACTAGATCATTATACCCATAAATTAGGTCATGCTTAAGGTTATTTCAAGGTCAGCTCTTGTTTTTTTATGGATGGTAATACAATTTTTGTCTCCGAATTTTTAAAGAGGCAGAAATTACACATTCGGATACGTGGTTGATTTATTTTTCAAGGTTATATTAAAGGTTATTCGAAGGTCAACTCTTGTTTTTATGGTAATACAATTTTTGTCCCCGGATTCTGAAAGAGCGAGAAAATATAATTTCTGACCTCGGATTTTGATAAGAGCTAGAAATTTTACGGTAGGTGTGTTTGAGAATTTTTTTCATTTTCAAATCTCTCTTTTTAGCTTCTTAGGGTATCTCGTCAGGATATCGAGATATCGGGAAAAATACCTTTATAAAAATTGTTTGGATTATCGAAGATCACCACTTGGTGACCTTAGATTTGACCTTCATTTTGATAAAAATTACCAAAATCGGCTCTTAGACGGTGAGATAATTATTGGCATAATGGTAGAACACAAATTTACAAATAATTTTATGAATAGTCCACCATCTAGTTTTTTTGAAAAATATGTGTTCAGGATTATCAAATGGAGGGTCTTTTGCCATCTTAGCCTCTTAAGTCGACTTGTTCGGGATCGGTGGTGATACTACAATTTTTTTTACTGCATCGTGTATAAACACCAATTTATGGATAACTTTGGACGGTACACCTTGTAAGTTTTTCGAAAAATATGTTTTCAGGATCAAACGAAATGTATTCTGTCATCCTAAGTTAGTAAAATTACTTATCCGCGCGCGAATGCTTCTGTATAACTTTTGTTACAAGTATTTCAATGTGATAATGGACTGAGAAACTGCACCCCCTGTAATTCTAGAGATGTGCCTATTATTATTGTAAACTGATGATATTATCTATTTGTTTACAGGCGTTCTGTGCGAATTTTAATTTTTTAAATGATAACTTTTATGGCTAACTTTACTGAAATAAAATCTTTTTGTAACAATTTTTTATACCTATTTAGCAGCAAGTTGTTTATGAAAAACGCAAATATAAGTATACCTAAATTTATGATTAATTTTTTGGACAACAAGGGCCACCTAAGCCCTGCCTGGTAAACATACTTTTACTACTTTTTACTTCCTTATATTACCAATGGTGGCGTCTGTTACATATTTTTAAGGGGATTATATCAGGAAAAACAAACAGAAAAATATCGGTTTAAGTTCTTGTACTTTTATAGATTTTGTTTGATTAACTCTATGATTTTGACAATTGATGATCGATCTGCTTGTTTGCAGATGTGTTCCTAGTGCGGTGAGCAGTGATGTTGCTGCAGTCGGCTGGTCCGGGTAGCGACTCCGGCGGCGGCGGAGCGAAACCCTGCGACGTCTCCGGAAACAAGCAGCATGAGGAGTACGATGGCACACACACTCACATGTTGGACTACGCCCCTGCCCCGGGGTGGACAGTGCACGTCGCCAAAGATGGCCGGCTCTATTATTGCAAGTAAGTTACCCTTTGGGTTGTGTTCTTTTAAATGTGTATGCCCAATATTCTAAAAATTAAATTTGTTTTATGTAATTATTATACGACATAAGTATGTTACCCAAAAAATGGCTACGTTCGGAATTACTGTAAAATGCTTAAAAATTAACCGATTTTAGAACAATTTATATCAAAACGTGGGGATACTAGTTTCTATCTGTGTAATTTGATAGATATTTGCGTTATACATGGTGAAACAGAAAAGCGTGAAATTCTGTTGTACTTCAATTTAGTTCAGAGGCTTTCATTATCATCATGTACACGGTGATTCAGAACTTCCAGAATCCAAAAAAAAGTTTTTGACAAGGGACTTACAAATACAATTTTGTAAAAAAAAATCAAAAAGAGCAATTCGAAAATGATTTCAAAATATACTTCCGCACGGCACTGGAAACTGGTCCACAGTAAAACCTGACCTTGCGCAAGCCAAAGTATGCAGTCGGCGACCGGCACGGCGGTAAAGTATAATAAAAAATGAACAAACAAAAAATTGAATGAATTTCTTTCCAAAGGAAAGCAATACATAAATAAAATTTTACAACATCTGTTTTATATCAGCACATTCAACTGGTTTTGCCGCTATTGTTATTATTAATTAATAAAATTAATTTGTGGTTTTAATGAATAAAATAAGTTGACATACCTGATGTTACAACAACTGTTCAATATTTTGTCCACCGACGTGTAAACACATTTGTGCCCGTCTTACCCAGTTTCTACGAACTAACACAAATGTTGTCTTGCTTCGCCATAATACAAAAGTTGTCTTGCTTCTCCATAAATTAAAACGATATCCATCAACTTCGAGTTGCTATACTCATAAGCCATTTTTTACATTTGAAAACTAATGTAAACACTATCGCAACAACGATAGCAATTTCAATAGTTTTTTTTCTCGGAAACTATAAGGATGTTTCATGACGCATCCGTTCCCAATTTTTTTTTGGATAAATTGTGAATCACCGTGTTTATTTGAGTTTTCCTGAATTTTATAACCTTTACTATGTGCATTTTTAACTCAGTATCAGAAGTGGTATACATTTTTTGTTTAGAGGCCATTTTTTGGAGAATTATTAAAAATGATTACTGGAAGAAACATCAGAACAATTTTTTAGTTTTAGGTTTAAGAATTGTCACTTTTAAAAAAAATTTCTACGTCAGTTTATTTGGCAATTGCTCTTAAACTAATTTGTCATATCCAAATTGTAAATGTAAATGCAAAGCTCTTTTGAATGGAGCGATATGCATGGTAGAAAGCGGGGATTTGCAACGAAGAACTGTCCAGTTAGTCAATCAAATCAATAAAGCATTATTAACGACATACAAATTCAGATTAGCGGAAATCGTAAGACTCGCATAATAGACTGCGTATCATTTCCGGTCTGCAGAGACCCTCCACAATTCGCCAGCTGTGTGTAATAAACACAGACGCATTTAAAAATTTTACAGTTTGGAAATCGCGATGTACAACTGTTACATCAACAAATGTTTCTTACAGTAGTAATTTAAAACTGTATAGATTTTATAAAAACATGAAGAATGCTATAAAGTTTATAGGCATACATGATAAAAAATATTTGACTAATATTTGCAATCCATTTTTTTAGCATAAAATGTATTCTAACGATTTAGACAATACATTGTATACTAGTTTCCATAAAGAAGTATTTCTGATTATATTTTCTGTACAGGAAATCATAGAATTATAGGTATAGATTATCCTATTGTGCAAAAAATATGTAGGTATTCATAATGTTATTTTTTTAATTTAGTAAATAACATGCCAAAGATTATTATTATTATTATTATTATTATTATTATTATTATTATTATTATTATTATTATTATTATTATTATTATTATTATTATTCTGGTGCGCCGCCTTCCCTGGGAATTTTCATAGTAAAAAATTTAATGTAAAACTTAGTTTAGAATGTTACATACATAATTAAATAGATTATCCTTATGAAATACATTAAAATGTTAAATTGTAACAGGCCGTCAATTTAACTCGACTTTCGTTTGTAAAACTTTGAATACGTGGGCTCCTCATAGCTCGCCTCTACATTTATAAAGTGTTTACAACGGTGGTCATGGTTACCGTCGCGCAGACCGGGTGGGAGTAGCGCTTATTTACTATGCAGATTGGGCTCTGTTTAGTCCGACCGTAACCAAATACCTATTCACCGCTTTTTTTTAATAATAAACGTAATTTGTTCAGGTGTGGTGTAAAATTTTCTTACCGACGTATTGTTTCTTGTGTTTTTTTGTAAAAATTGTAAAAGTTTAAATTGATAGCACTTGGCAGCACTTGCATAAATCAATGGTCTGAAAAATACCAAATTTTAATGAAAAAGTAATTGAAAAGTTTATTTCGGACAAAAGCAGAATGGACTTTCACTGTAAAAAATAATATTGAGTGCATTTTTCCTATATTTCAATTGTACTTAAAATAAAACTGCCCAATTGTATATGATTTTTTTTCAATACATTATACCTAAATCTTTCCGCCCCCCTAGTATGGAGTCACGAGCCGCCACTGGTTGCAAACATTAATGCCAATAAGTTCTAAGGAGCAAGATACAATAATTTTCGAGGATTGCCGATAATCGGGTAAAACTGCTACATATGCTGTGCATAAAATATCAAATGATTCATTCTTGTGATTATAGCCATGGTGACAGAAGAAGAGGAGTGACTGTAGCAACTAAAAGCAGGGCTATCGTTAGAAGAGTCTTAATAGAAAAGTTCATAGAAGCCACCATGATCTAACGAAAACTTCATTTGAATACCTCTACCGAAACTATCAGAAACAGACTTACTAAACCAAATTTTAGATGTATACATCCTACTAGACATATATTGGGTTTTAGAGAAAGGGAACATTGTTTATTGTAACTGGTCTAAATAATGGTGAAACATGTTTAGTTTGATGGGTTTTTGGTGGCATTGGAACCCTGTATTAATTTACAAAATAGATTTGTAACATTCTGATCGAATTTTAGTTTGTTGTCCTTCAAGCACGGAAAAATCAACGGCATACTATTTTTTCCAATAAAAATCCAGTTGAATCTCTTTGCCTACGTCCATGGTGATGTCATTTATCTAACAGCTTAAAATGTAGCAATCTAGATACTACCTAAGTGCATACAAAATTTCAATAAACGCTTCTTCCTGTTCTTAACTTACATTAGCAAGAAGCTAATAATATTTTCGAAATTTAAAACTACAATTTTTTTTTCTAAAAATAAATCATGGAATATTCCTCTTAATTGTTTTCTACTTAAAAAGCACCCGTAAAGTTTTCTATAGGATCTTAAAAGAAAAATGTAATTACCTTGGTAATTACCTAGTATAGGTGCTTATAAAGAAATAAGTATCTTTATCTGTACCTATACACCGTCGGGAAAGTTTTAATATGCGCTAATACCTTTGAAGTTCAATATGAAGAGCCTTTTTATGACAAATCAGAGAAAGAAAGAATTTTATCATTTTCAGGTTTATAATTTTTTCTAATTATCTCGTACAGTACAACTCTAAGTATATCGAGTCGTAGTGACCTCACTACAAAGGTCTTGAAAACAGCAACATTATCAAAATTTAAACGCGAAACGACAAATAATGTTCAATTATCTTTAATTATTAAAAAAAACTTAAAAGTGGTATTTGATTACCTTTTGTTATGTGCTGTTCAGAACATTTAGGCAATAAAAAAGTTTATATTTGCAATCATGTCTGACATTCTCACATTTCGTAATATTTTATCAATTATATGTACAAAAATACCGTGGTCATTTATCTAAATTATTACTGTAATATGGTAGCAGTTAGGTATATAGGGTATCAAGAAATATTTTAATTTCCTCAAAGTAATACGACATTAATATTCTAGTATTGGGTAAAATTTAAATAATTGTATAATAAACATTTTCTTTCTAAATGTAATTAATGTTAACCGAAACCGGATATCGACCAAAATATCGATCACATTGGGGTTAGTGTTTTACTCATCATTAAAGTTTCCTTAATTCAGTAATTTATCTATAAGTATTTTATCAAATTAAATTAAATTGTGCTTTATTTACAAGTAATAGCAGAATATGTTTCTTCATTTTCTCTTATTTTATGTCAATTTTCAGTAACTACTAGATACTACTAACTACTAGGCACAGAAATTAAGGCATATTAAAAAAAATCACAAAATTTTGGGCGATTTTCAAAGAGCTATAACTTAGAGAATCAAGAACAAGGAAATTGAAGCTTCAAGTGTAGTTTTCGGATCTGGATTTTAAAATTTTTTAGCATTAGCAGTTTTTGAGTAATCATAAGAAAATCAACGAAAAAAAAAAATATATAAATTTTTGCTTTTCTTTAAAAAGGCCTATGAAATTTTTTTTTGGATAATCTCACCATAAAGCTCTTTTAGAAAATTTAATTCTGTTCAATTTGAGCTGTTCCGGAGCCTTGTACGATTATTTGTCGTTGAGTTATTGTCGGTCAAAATAATCATTTTTGACTTTGGCAATCAATTACTCGGGAAATAATGGTCGTACAGAAAATACAAGCAGGGTTTTGAAAACTACAGAGTATTCTCTACAAGCCGTAATTATTGATTTTTAATAAAAAAATTTTTTTCGAAGTGAGAATGTTGGTTAGAAAAAAGGTAAAAAATTTAATAATTAGGGATATTTGAAACCATGATAATTTTAAAACGCTGCGATTTTTTTTTCTTAGTGCCCAGTGTTTATATTTGTCGTTTTTGCTGAAAATCAATAATTTTTTTAAGTTAAAAATGTTTTTTTGAGCACTAATCCATATTTTCTTCATCAGAAAACGTTCATTATTCTAAAAAAATTAAAAAAACAAAAAATTTTTAAAAATTTAAAAAAAAAAAAATTACATGTCCACAAACTTCACAAACTTCAAAAAAATTTGGTTGATTTAACGTTGCAGATCACAATTTAATATCGCGTATTGCCGCCTCTATTCCTTATCACCGTTCTAAGCGATCTCGCATATTAACAATACAATATCTCGTACACGATGCCCCAAATAAAAATCTTACAAAAGTGAAAAAAATAGTGTAAAATATTCGGTAAACATAGGCAAACTCAAAAAAATTGGGGGTTCATGGGTCTGCAACCACCTTTCCCTCCATTCGGGCTTTGTTATTTTAAACCAATTACACAAAAAGTGTGCTGAGTTAAAATCAGAATATGTGCCAAATTTCAAATAAATATCTCTACAATCACTGGAGTTATCAATAAAAATCATTTTTTTATTTTAATTTTGACACCTTGTATTTTGAAAATGGGGCTCCGAAATGAAAAGTGGCATGAGAAAAGTCTCATTATTTTAGTCCATAGAATATGTGGTTAACGGGTTGACCTACTAATTTGTAACACCCTGTATATTTATCTAATAAATGTCACAAAGTTGAGCTTTGACGTATGCTAAAAATCCGCCTTCATACTTCATTTCATTATTAATTCTGACATACAGCCAATGACTAAAATTAAATGTCGAGATTTCGCGTGTTCCACGAATGGTGGTGATGGATGTCATCTATCTATTACGACGATAAGAGGTGCGTCGAGTGGGTAAATGGAACGGTAGGAAGCGGCAATAGCAAAAAACTAGTTACTGTCATCACTGGGAGATGATTTACTCCGTAAACGAATACACTTAACAATTCCCAGAGATTAATGGCTTTCCATGAAAGTTTTCACGGATAATTTCTCTTGTCCAGTTGACAAATTTTGCAAAATTTAGTGCACTTCACTGCACCAGGCCTATAAATCAGGCTAGCGAACTAGAAAATTTATCGAACATAAATTTCTCGCAGTGCCAGAAGATATTAACTTTGAAAACTATTAAGTATGCTATCAATACTGTCTTCCAAAAGCCAATGGACAGCAATCGAAAAATTTTAATTTCTTAGATACTAAGTAGGTACTTTTTTGTAATTAGGAGCGGTTTCGTCTGGCTTCAGAATCAACAAGAACTAAAATAAACATCATGACGGGCCTAGGAGTTCCAATAGACGGTCCACCTCCACAGAGCCTAGTTCGAGAGCAACAAGGGGAGAGCAAATATTTATAGCTAAGGCTAAGGAAGTGAAAAGTAATAACAATGCATAACAACACGAACAACCATCGTATTTTAAATATCAGCACTAATAAACAGTTATACAGGGCGGCCAAATGAAAACGAAACAGAGCCATTTTCAGGAACTGCGTCAAGATTGTAGAAAAACGTCGATTTTAGATTAAAGGGAGACATTCTTTGCTGGTATTTTTGACTTCGCCACTTTCACTCCCAAGCAAGGGTAAGCATCACCACAAAATATTTAAATGGCATTGGGGGTTGAGTAATATTTCTTTTGAAAGCTCTTACAATTCTCTTTACAATAGACTTTAAATTTTATATTTCTGCCCAATACTTATTAAGAATTTTGATTTTAAAGTTGAAACTTAATGTACAAACAATTAGTAACGGTAAAAATGTCAGTCATTCGAGTTAAGTACGCCAATGGTATAAATTTAGTATTTCTTGCGTTACATTGGTTTTTGGCGATTTGTTATCACTTTCGTAAAAAAAAACAATTGTAAAAAACATAAATGAATGCTATACACACACAATGAACCCCCTTGCTTGGTGGTGAAAGTTGCGGAGTCAAATACTGTCCTGCATATGTATTTGTTACTACTCTTACAATCTTATTTAATTTATCTATTAAGCAAAATGTTTTTCTAAAAATGTTATCTCGAAAGTAATTTCGATTGATAAAAAAGGGAACAATAATAATATAGCTCAATTAAAATTATTAACTTTTCTGAAGCATTTAAACTTCTGTTATACGACCTCGCGTATGAGTCCATCTTTTCTCTCGTAAGACATCTTATTATACAGGGTGTTTTATAAGCTCTATGACAAACTTTGACAGGTGGTAGCTGAGTTAATTTCTAATTTTTTCTTGTATGAACATAGGTCCGATTTGATTTTGTTTAGAAGTTACAAGCATTTTAAAAAATGTTATTTCATATTTTAATCAAAGTAGTCTGATAAATAAAAAGATGTTTTGTGTAACAATAATTGCTATTTGTGTTATTTTGTTTATTCATTTGACACTTAGCGTTAAAGTGCTAAATATGCATTTATTTACAACTGAACGACTGACAAGGTAGCACGAGAATACCGACCCAAATACCCATTTCGTAGTCTTCGAGAAGAAGGTAACCCCGTCTCAAAAAGGTCATTTGTCCTACTGAAGTGAACGTACAAAATAAAGAAGATACAATAGATGCTGTCATCTGTCAAAATTTGTTCAAAATATATGGTATTAGCACGATGGTGCACCACCACATAGAGGGAGGCAAGTAACTGCTTGGTTAAATGATTTTCCGAAAAAATAGATAGATCAATAAGCATGGCCATCGCGTTCCTCAGATTTAAATCCTTTGGACTTTTATTTATGACATATGAAGCAACTTGTCTACCAAGTTGAAATCACTACCAGTCAGTAGTTACTTGAAAGAGTTTAAGATGCAGCTAACCAGATAAGAAATGATTCAAATCTCAATCGTCAAATGACGGAATCTTTATTTCATCGATGTGAGGCATTCGAGACGAGAGTGGACATTTTGAATAATTTTTATAGTCTTAAGATTTATTAATTTGGTTAATAAAGATAACTAACGTTTAAACACAAATAATAATTATTGTTATAGCAACCATAATTTTTATTTATCAAAGTAACCTGTACTTTGATTGAAATATGAAATTATATTTTTTTAAATGCTTCATCTATCAAAGTTTGTCACAGAGCTTGTAAAATACCCTGTAGATTATCAACATGGTTTCTACAAAGGCAAATCTACTATTTTTAACTTTCTTAGTATAACTCAATATATATCTGAAGCCATCAGTGGAAATTCATAAGTAGACGTGATGTACATGGATTTCACAAAAGCTTTTGACAGTACAGGCTTCATCATAATTAATAAATCTGGATTTTATGAAGATCCATTATTTTTTTCCTATTTATTTGTATCATCATCCGGTGAATTTGAATGTTCTGTGCAGGGTCGTCGGTTTTCAATCTTTCTATTGACAATATTGCGCATGAAATTGATGATAATTGTCTTGTAGATTGCTAATAACATGAAAATGAATAGAAGAGAAAATTAACAATATTAATGATTGCTTAAAATAAGTTTTGAGTTTAATTACTGTAGAGAATTGCACTTACAAAACCATAAGTTTCCCATGATCTAGGCATAATGTTTGACAATAAATTGATTTTAATAATCGTGTTTTATTCTCATGACTTTACTGATATCAGTACTATAAAAATGTTAGAGGTGTGATACTTTTGTTACATCCAAATTAGAATAAATGTCTGTTTTTTGGAATGTTAATTATAATTTTAATATTCGAAATAATTGTTCTAAAATGCCAAGGAAGAGTTACTTACATGTCGGTTATAAAAATTACATTCGTATTAGAAAGACAAGGTGATTCAAAATTTAATATTAATGCCAGGAAGGAAACACATTGTTAACAAAAATGTCAGGCTAGAGACAAATGCTTCTAATTCCTTCTTTGTCAATGTTTAGTACTTTTTAATTTGCTTATCATTTATTTCCTTGCATATAAAATTGAGGTCAGGATCAATTAGGTATGTGAGTTGTCAGTATTTATTCAAGTTTAAAGCATACCTTAAAAATAAGGAGGTTATCAAACAAAGCAGATTGTCATCGAGATAATAATTGGTGATTTATATCTTTTATTTTTAGTTCCTTTATATTTCGTCTTTTGCGTTCTAGCCAATATAATCGTAATCATATTTTCAATAAATTTTTGGGGAAAATATGGTTTATGTGAATAGGTATTTAGATTACATTAAAGGTTTTGATTTGGTTTTAAAAAACACCCAATAACAATTGTATCTATTTTTATATATTACCAACAAGAACCCATTTTTTCACATCTCCTAAAACTGAACATTTTTCCTGCTTTGTTTGCAGTTAACTTGAATTGATCCCGCTTTCAAACCGCTTTCCACTTGAAAATACTTAAGGTTTTTAAACGGCTGAAAATCACTTTGTGTTAAATGCGAAATATAAGCCAGTTAATCGATAATACATTGTCTGAAGATATTTATTTGCCGTATAGTTTTTGTTTTTTTCTTATTCATTGGTTATGTTGCCACGTGCAAAAAAATAATGTAAATTATTGAAATAAACCTTTGCGCCAAAAGGAATCGTCAAGGGTTATTTTTTATGAAAATAGTTTTCCGTGAACAAAACTTTTAGACTGAAAAAAACAGTTAAATAGAAAATACAAAAAAATATGTTTCTATTGATAATTTCTAAATTTTTTATTGGAAATCTTTTAAATTTGGGTGAATACATTTATGATACGTAGGTTATAATTTCAGACCCATCAGGGGCGTAGATATAGGGGAGTACTTTGTTGACCAGAAAATCTACGCCACTGGTTTTTATTTTATTTAGTAACCCCATTTATTTTAGGACAAAAAATCCCCCTTGCATATTTGTCATTTAGCGAGCTTTCATGCTATTAATTTTTGGGGGTGGTCCTATTACTCCCACCTCCACCCGAAGAGCGACAGCTGAAGGTCGTTTCGCTTATGTAGGTACTATAAAAGACCTTACATATGGATGAAAATCAGCCTTGGTACTATTGGTCACTAAAATGTACCGCGTGCTCTCGGACTATTATTTGGTTCGCAAACGGGTATTAATTCTGAATTCACCTCGCAGAAGTAAAAATAAGTTTTTTATCTACCATTCTTATTTATTATATCTTCTGTAGCTTTCTTTTCTTAATAACTAGGTCAATAGAATTTTGTTCAATACCAATCAAACAGATATATTTCAAAGGAAAAGTTATTCTTCACCTCTTCCTAATATGCATTTCGTGAGACCTGAACGCGAAACTGTTATTTTCGTAGCGTCACTTTCCCTACAATTTTATTAGTCCCATAACTGGTCGATGGGCGGTGACTATGCGATGACAGGTTATTCATTATATTTGATACAGAAAAGACCTAATTGGTTAAATAAGAAGTAAAGAAAGTGGTTTGCTAAGTGATGTAAATAATTGCAACGTACTGTTTTAGAAATGTAATATTGCAACTTTCTCGGGCTGTAGCACGTCTCTTTAAATTATTCATTTCGCTATTTGATTCAATCTTCACGGTGCCTTAAAAGTTATGAGGGTAATAAAATAAAATTTAATCAAATGTTAACTGTATAATTAACCTTTTTTCCTTTATTGCTGTTTTTAAATATTAAATCATGACATATTTTGTCGTGTGTCGATGGATTCTCCGATTTCAATATCTTTTATCCGGTTACTATGAAATATATTCATATATAAAAAAATCCATAGGCGAAGATATTAAATAGATTTTATCAGCGTTAAAAATTCTTTCTGTGGAGCACTGCGCATATTTTTTTATTTTCATATTATTATCTTTAATTATATAAATCATTAGCGCATGTCTTACACATTAAACAGTTTTAGAGGTATTTTAGAAAAAAATAATTTTTAAATTTCCGGTATTGCAACAAATACAGCAAAAGACAATTACTTGGTATGCTCTAATCTTTGAACATTGCAAAGTGTACTTCTAACAAATGTAATTTCTCTTTAAGTTCTCGGAAAATCCTCGTTACTAAGACACTTTGTTTACTTGGCGTATTGCAGGCCCGGTCTGGCTCTTTCAGGGGCTGTCGGGAAAATTCGAAATCGGGGCCTATTTGGTTTTGTCTGTTATTAGGGTGCATATCGACTCTCCCAAAGAAAACTGTCATATCTCAAATTTGGTTATACTTAGATAATTGCATTTGAATAGTTGAGAAAATAATAATGTTTGTTATTTTTTTTTATTACAAGAGCTAAATCGTTCTTCTTTAACAAAGTAATTATTGTTTAGGTCTTAATTAATTATTATTGATGATCTAAATAAAATAGTTTAGGATAAGAAAAAAATGGATTTTGAATGAGTTACTAGTTTTCGTCGACAAAATTTTTTATTGAAAAACAACTTGCTACGCTATAATAAGGTACAGAAAAATTAAACATTTTCTATTTTTAGATAAAAAATATATTTGTTAATAATCAATAATGACATAAAAGGAAAATTTATTACGATTCAGTCAGAGTCATCTTCTTGGTCAATATTACTTTCTTCCTGGTGGTCAGTCTTACTAGCAGGCCGAAGGGAGTTGTAAAATCCATGATACATCGGTGGCATCAAATTAGCCTTACACAGACCCAAAAGACCGCTTAATTTTTTACCATCAATTGGCAGCAAACCTTGATACAATCTTAGAAATTGATATTCTTTGCGTTTGCGTGTGTTTTTTTGCTTTATTGGGAGATTTCTCTGATTTTGCTGATTTTTACAGCCTCTCCAGTAACATCTTTTTTCCAGTTTTGTTTCTTTACCATTGGTTTAAAAGTTACAAAATCTTTATGAAACATTTCTTTTACTTTGTACTGTGGAGCAGTAACTTTGGTCATTTTTATTAGACTAATCTACTGATCAGGTGTGAGATTTATCATTTTTCGACAATTCTTTATTTTTCAGATTTCGAACCGCGATTTTGTTTAAATTATGATTATTATAATTATAATTTTTTCTGTTCTCTTCTCGGAATTTGTATTCTTATAGGCACTACACACGGAATCTTTCTTTTGGCTTAAAAGCTATATTAAATTTCGAATTCTCTGGTTTTTCCTCCAGGCCCACGGCTTATAGATAAAGGAGTTACGGTTTGGAATATATATTTATTTCTCTCTTTCTTTCCTGTAGGTACACTGTTTATAGGGGTATAAGGCAAAATAATAAAATTTGTGTTAATTTCTTGACCTGGGAAAATCCCATTTCTACAAAAGATTCAATTTTCATTTTTGCATTTTTCTTTTTTCTTTTCAATTTACGGTGGTTATATCTAAAGAATTTACAAAAAATTTTCTTATACTTTTGGCGCTTCGTTAGTCGTTTGGGGGCCAAAATAAGTCGGGTTTTGCCGACTTCCCGACCTGGCCAGACCGGGCCTGGCGTATTGTTAATATATAGGTATGGATAAGCATATTGGTCGTAATCTACAATAGACTCTTTTAGTGTGACGTCACATATTTAGGCAACCCGCAACAAATTGTCGTAGTTGAAATTGTACAGACTGAATCTGTACTGTACTGTACCATACCATAAAAATGAACAATTTCAAATTAATTTATTTTTATTAAATTTTTTATTTTATATTATATATTATTTATATTATTTATATTTTAATTTATTTTTTTTAATTTCTCAGGTGAGATCTTGTCGATATGTTATCGCTGTTATCAGCGTATTTTCTCATATTTTGTTTAATCTGGGCATTTTCTAGTTCAACTAAGTATTTTTATTGTTTCTCTTGATGCTGTGCTGTGTCAGTGTGTTAATCGAGTGTTTTTTCTTCCAAGTGGTTTATATACGTGGCCTTAACAAGTACCAAACATTTCTTTCTTTTTCGCCAATATATCCTGTTGCGAGGCTACTTCTCTTACATGAAATTATCTTTAAAATGCGCATGCTCAGTAATATTGATATAATTTTAATTTATTAATTACTATGAAAGTCAATATTGTTCTATAAATTTAAATCTATATTCTATAATTCTTTTAGTTTGTCACTTGGGGGTTTGAAACTTTTTAAATATTTCTAATATTGCCAGAATATCGTGATATTTAGGGTCATGACAAAGAAAATTTTTTTTTGGGACTTATGTGTGAAGTACATAGGGTCGAAAATCAATCTAGTAAAAATATTGGGAAATTCTTCATGACAATGTGCACTATGGAGTTGCCTATTATTTGGCGTGTGTGACGTCACTACTAAAAAGGCGAGGCCGACGAGAAAGCGTCGGCCTCGTAAAAAGGTCTATAGTGGAAGTTATAATAAACCAACTGATTTGGTAAGTACTATTTTAACATTCTGTTTTTTGGAAACATATTTAGGTTTTCACCTTATTTCGAGTTGCTTGACATACTCGTAATATTATGCCGCTAAATTTTGGGACACCTTCTAGAAAACATTTACAATTTTGAATATTTTATGTCCACAAGAAATTATAGATGACAATTCTTTGTATAGGACGTTTTTTTCACAATAAATGGTGTACATTTCATTCGCTTTAATATATTGTATACTTTAGTCCTGATACCTGCGTTATTTTTTTGCACTTACAATGCATGTAGACGAGACAGCAATCACAAATTTTATGTATTACTATTTCAGTGAATAATTTGTATTTGTTGGATATTTTTAGCACTTTTTCAATAGACATCGAATTTTAAACTGTAGTTGATTAGTTTCAAAACAGTGTGTTTCAATAAATTATAAATAAACCTGAAATCAATACACATACTTAATTTTTACAGTCATGACAATCATATTTTAATCACCTTGTTTATGTGATCCAATACATTTATCATAGACATTCCAAGCATATTACACAAGTCTGTAGACGCATATCAAGGTTTATTAATTTGTATTAGATTGCAGTTTTCTTCTTAATTTATCAACTTTTTATATCCTGGACGTAAACAAATTTCCCGACAAAAAGCAAAGAAAAGTAAACTAAAATTGATGAAATATCGTCAAAAACTTTCACAGTTCGTTTCATAAAGGTTAGATTATAGTCTTAAGGAAGAGTCCTTATTTGATACAGACGATTTATAAAACATAGGTGCGTAATAACTTTGCGCGAAAAATATATCTGTTAGTAGATATGATATAGCTGAAATGAAAATTGATCAAATAGGATTAAATACAGATATATGACGTCAAAGAATTGGGACAATGACAATGTAATGCTCAAAGACGAGTCGTCCTTTGGTCCTACATTCCTAAAAAGGCCGGGATGTATAATGCACGACCAACCGCCGCTTTACAACGATCCAGTAAACATACAAAGTCCATGTTTGGAGACGTGTCAATAAATGAGGATTCGGCACTTCATATTCAATTTCAATGCTGGCAGAATGAAAAGATTAAAACAAAAGGGGTATTTTGACATCAACGAAGTGGTGGATGAATATGTGTGACATATTTAGCATCGACTATCTCAGTGTATGCGTAAAGTCTGAGTATTTTGTGTATAATATATAGAAATAGAGATAAGTTTCTTTGGATCTTACAAAAAAAAATATAGCATTTGAAGTAAGGGTTTCTAATAATGTAAGGATGTTAAAAAATTAAATTGTGCTTTTAAAAATTATTTCGCAGTAGTTGTTATATACATTATATTATTAGTTAAAATCAGGTTACTGAAATATATGCCTTATATGAACTTTTTTGAATAAAATGATTCTGGTGATATAATGGCTCCATCTCTAATAACAAATGAGATATGTGAAATAGGAAGATGTTTAAAAACTCATATTATTAAACATAAAAGATATTGTACAAATATAATTTTTATATCCAATAAAAACCAAAAAATTTAATATAAGTGCAATTGCCTCACATTGCAGTTATATATTGCACCATTTTCATCCAATAGAAATTGTAGGCAAGAATAATAATATTAAAAAAACAATAAACGAAATGATATCAATAAGAAAAGAAAATCATACTGCAAATACGATCAGATATAGAAACTAAGTTTCGGGTTTCCTAAAATTCACCCAAAATTTGAAATTTGCACCACTTGTGTGGTAAAGTGCTAACGAAAAAAAAAAGTATAGCGTGACAGCTGACAATTTAGGGTTATTAAAAATGGATCTTTACAAGAAAAAACAACGCGTTTTCATTGTTCTGCAATATTTGAAAAATAATGTAGATTTGGCCACTACAGTTCGCAATTTTCGTACAAAATAAAGTAGGAAGAGTGGTTAACTTCATCAACTGTATTGAAAATTTCAGGGAGATTTGATCTAAAACTCGCTAGCCGTCCCTCAGCAAGACGTTGAACACAAAACATTGAAGCAGTTCGCGAGAGTATTGTTGAGAGTCCAGGAATGTCAATTCGGCACCGTTAAGAATTGGACATTTCGAGACGCTGTCTATGGCGTATTCTCACGAAAGATTTGCATCTTAATGCTTAATCAACTGATTTTGATTGATTTTTCGAACAAAATCATCTTTACCGATGAGGCCCATTTTCATCTTGATAGTTTCGTGAATCGACAAAGTTGTCGCATTGGGGTTCAGAAAATCCACGAGTGGTTGTTGAGAAACAAATGCATCCACAACGTGCCATTGTTTGGTGTAGATTTTGGGATAGATGCATCATCGGACCATTTTTCTTCGAAAATGCGGCTGGCCAGGCAACAAAAGTTAATCGTGCTCGCTATTGCGACATGATAATCCAGTTTTTTGTGCCTAAATTACAAGATATGGATGTAGACGACATGTGGTTTCAACAAGACGGTGTCACATGCCATTCAGCCATAGGAACAATTCAATTACTGCATGATTCATTTCCTGTTCGTGTAATTTCCCGTTTTGGTGATCAGAATTGGCCGCCCAGATCATGCGATTTAACATCGGTTGACTTTTTTCTCTGAGGTGTTTTGAACTCTAAGGATTATGCCAACAACCCACGCCTTGAAGGCGGATCAACTGTATCTACGAAAACCTGCGTTTTTCATCAAAATTACTTCTTACATGATTTTGGGACACCCTTTTGATCGTATGTGTGTGTTTGTTCAAGGATGTTTTATAGATATCTGCAAAACATCAGTTTTTTAACGTAACATAATATTTTGTTCACATTATTGAATATATTTTAGTTATTTATTTTAGGATTATTTATTATTTAACTAATATAGTTTTTAAAAAATATCAATTTTCAATGTCTATAGCATTTTATAACGTGTATTAGTCCATTTTAATTAATATGGGAATTATATTGTAGTGTTTTGAGGATGTTATATATACAGGGTGTCCGCAAATTTCACCTACAACGTTTGACTGCATATTCATTCAGTGTTCGCAGTGTATCAAAACAATTAAATATTTCATAATTTGCATGTTTGGAGAGATGAAAATCCTAAAAAAAACACGACAATAATGACATTACCTGATAGCCACATCAATCACATCTTGTTTTCATCGCCTACTTAACTCAAAGTTTTAAATCCGTGACACTGCTATGTAAACCGAAACATGCAAACCTGCAAATAATACAATTTTTCTCAAGAATGGCTTCCTTTAGGCGATTTTCTCAAGACAATATTTTTTTTTAAATAAAACGACCTTTTCAATGTTGCTTCCCGTTTTTAAAAAAATACGACCACAGTAAAAGTTTTGACCGCTAAAAGGGAGAGGTAACCGCTGAAAACTATCAACCAGTATATCGATTTGACTAAAACTTCATGAAATAATATCCCATAATAGTCCAAATAAATGTGCCAAATTTTAACGCGATCGGCAAAAGAGTTATCAAATTATTAATTAAATTTGTTTTATTTTTGACAACTTTGAAGGCCTGTAACTCAAAAACTAAACATTTTTTATTTAATTAGTAAAAGTAAAAGTACGTGCTTTGTTCAGAATTTGGCCTTAATTGTGTATAATGTCTCGTTGTTATTGTTAGACAAATATTTGATTGCCTAGGAGCAGACTTCGCTTTCAGACAGAGTAGATTTAGTTTATGGCCATTATTTTCGTTATATCTTCCTTATTATTAGAAACAGATTTATCAACCCACAGTAATCTTCAGAATGGTCTAATCAATCATGCAAAAATAGATGGGGTACGACAATGAATGTAATGCAAGTTAATGCACAATTGTTTCCTTAAGGCTTAGTAATAAATATACAGATAGTTCTAGTAAAGTAAAGATCACTTTTTAAATTTATCCTTTGAGGAGTGCAGCTCCCATCAAATATTTTTTATAGGGTATATAAACATTTTTCCTTAATGTAATTAGTACTTATCTTCAGACTCTGAAAATTGTTACCAGTGATAAAATATCCTAGGAATGTTCTATTAAACAATAAGTATATCACATTAAAATCAATTCCCTTAATGGTACTTTTATCATTACAATTTTAGATTATTTTAAAAGATCTTGTTTGTATTTTTAAATACGTAATTATTCTAAATCCATCTTTAATAATTTTAGGCTAAATGTGTTACAATTAGAAACAAACATTCAACGCGATTAATGGTGACAGAATAGGATATCTATTATGGTGACAGAATACCATACTATGACTGAACATAAACAATAAAAAGTAATTTCGTATTTGTCTCTGACCTATTTTTGCCTCTATAGAATAGATTTTTCAGTGGTAGTTTAATACGTTTGGAAATATCCCGGATCAAATATCGGCGAATGGAAATAAAAAACGAATCCTGACGAAGCATCCGTTAAATTTCCATATCTGAAAAACTCCACACAGCGTGCATATCGCGCACATAAAGCGTATACGTATAAAGGAACATCCGTTTCATCGTATTTCCGGGTATGAAATATTCACCGGATGATTTAAAACCTGTTCCCGTATTATTCACGAATAGCAGAAACTGATCATGTGACGTCCCGTCGTCAAAAGGCGTCGGAATCATATGTACCCTAAACTTCACTAACTTTGACGTGGTTCAAACAGGTGCCCTGTCGCTTCAGCCTTGTTTCAGGCGTTTACAGCCGTTTACTCAAGGCCGCTAACTACCATATCTAAATCTGGGTTAGATGTATCGATTGGGTGTTGGATTTCATAGTCTTAAAGCGGCCTATTTTCAGGCTTTGTTAAATCACAAAGCCGATGTATCTAGAGCAGTGAAAAACCGCGCCAGAAAATAATAGTCTGTGGAATCTGTGGAAATAATGATATAGGTACACACACTAATCTGGTTTTTAAAAATTAGACATGGAATTTGCTCTTTAAATTGACCTCATTCCAGATTTGTTTGACGATATTATATTGTTTTCAAACAATTCATTTGAAGCAACGTGATGGCAATAATTTTAAAGAAATTGATAAATTCAAGAAGTTCATTTAGCATTTTAATTATGCAATGTGTAACTTTGTGTCATTTTTATGCGGAGGCTATCTTTGACCTTTAGAAACATATTTAAGTTTGTTTTCTAAGCACTCTATTGCCATATTACATCAAGTGGATTGATTTTATACAGTTCACCTAAACCAGGTGAACAGAGGTCATTGACACTGAAATTCACAAACTAAACATAGTGCTTTAAAAAATAGTAACATATACATATACATATACAAAAAATATTACTAATGTATCAGATTAATAAGAAACTGATTTTATAAAATAGCAAAAATAATTTATGTAAAACACAGCTATTTACTTGCAACTAGTAACATGCGCCTATCCACATACATGTGAATATTAGTTAATATTTGATAGATCATGCAAGAAATACAATTTTTTTGAAAACACTTGGAAGTATTTGATATGTTCGGCGTTTCGTCCACAGTGACAAAAAATGTGGTGACTTTAAAATATCATGTCAAGTTATTTTCCATTGTAGTCTCTCCCTTTCTGCCATTCCGATAATTTTATATACGTACTTGATTTAAAAAATTAAGCGCGCACATACAACCTAGTTCGGTAGCTGCCCAGTAACGGCGTAGACATACCCCCACTTAGAGTCACGCCCTGTATATTGTTGATAAGAAAAAAAATGTCCAACAAAACAACTACTGTAAGAATGAATAATTTTAAGACCAATTAGTATAAATTTTATTTTGTGGAATACTTTAACGTCTCCTTGAACTTGAAAAAAGTTTATACAGCCCAACCAAATTCATTTTGTCCTCGAGTTCCACTGGCAACGTTACCAGACTAGTACCGGGTCTCATTCTCTAACATATTTGAGGTACCTGTCGTACTATTAAGTTGTTTTGTCTTTGTCACTACTTCTAAGAGCTCTCTTCTTTATCCGCCCATCTCACATGCTATAAATTTATATTTTTGAAATGCTCAGTTCCAATTCTATAAATTTTAATAAAGATTTTGGCTGATCTTTGATGAATCCACACACGGTACAAAACGATGACACAAACATACTACCATTTCAGACGCAATAACTTCGTCCAAATTAAAGTAACTCATGGTAATTTTCATTTCTAAGTTTAAACTGATATTCAATATGCCTGGATTATACAGAAGCAGACGAAATTATCCATTTAAATTTTCATTGTTGTCATGGTAACGACTTAGAAGTTATAATTGGAATTTGCTTTCAAACTTCTTTCTTTGAAAGCGAATAACTCCACAATGAAGCCTGATAGGAAATTTTATATGAAGTACTATATCTATTTTGACCTTCCCTGTATACCTCTTCATTTTTGACATGACCTTTCCGGACACCCTGTACACTGTACATATACGTCACGAACAAGGTGTTTATTTGGGCATTATGCATAATGACCAGAGAACTCGAAAGAGTGATAGTAATATTTGTAAATTTATCACATTGATATCAATATGATGAGTAGCACAATTCTTTTTTGGCATTACGATAAATAAAAAATGTTTTTAATATCACATTCAAACAAATATTGACTAAGGTAGGTCGAAGTATGTTAGATAAATCCATAAATATGCGCGGGCATTAAACATAATGACCAAATAATCACACTTCACAACTATATATCTATGTAACCAAATCTGACCTAATTTAATTTATTTGAATAAAATTCTCCCTGACTGGGCAGTATGCATGGTAAGAGGTCAGTTTGATACAATTACGAATATTTATTATTTTGCCCAATTACTCCAGTATACATAGTTTCTGATTATTGTGCATAGCGCCCAAATAATCCCATACATTACATATACATATACCGGGTGGGACATTTATCTTGAGACAAAATAATATCTCGATTTGACTCGATTATTTCGAAAAAACTTTCGGACAAAAATTGTTGGGCATCGACGTCGACGGGGCCATTGAAAGGTCCATATTACGACTTTTGGTCTAGACCGGAAGTGATGTTTTTAGACCGCAAGTTGATTCTTTTAAATGGAAACACTCATTGTTTACCACGGATTTCGACTGAAAAACGGAAAAAAAACTTTTTGTTATTCTTATTTTTTCAATACAACCCTTATTTTGGCGCATAAAAACGCCATAAAAAAACAAGAGAGAAAAAGTAATTCTTAATTTCACCGAAAACGAGCACCCCCAAAGAAAATAATTTAAAAAATAATTAAATTAATAAATTAAATAATAAATTAAAAAATAATTTTGTTTTTCGTTTTTCAATCGGAATCCGTGGCAAAAAATGGGTGTTTTCATTTAAAAAATCAACTTCTGGTCTAAAAACACCACTTCCGCTCTAGACCGGAAGTCGTAATAAGGACCTACAATTTTTGTCTGAAACTTTTTTCGAAATAATCGAGTCCAACCGAGATATTATTTTGTGTGAAGATAAATGCCCCAACCGGTTCCTATATTCAAAATATCTTAAATATCATTAAAAAAATTTCGTTCTACTCTCTGTTATATATTAAAACGTATTGGTTAGTTCTCCATTGGTCCTGTCTTCATTATATGTTTAAGAGTTTTAACTCATTGTCTTATCCGTGCCACACGAGTTTCTCGCAATATTTTGTTATTTTCCGTTTCTGTATGTTAATGTTCAAAGTTACGAAACATCAATTACCAATTAATTTCATATTTAAAACATTCTCATTTGCATACCGTAATAAAACCACACCTTAGTGCTAAAGGCAAGGACGATCTTTCGCAATGGTCTCTTGAATGAGTCTTAATATCTGCATAATGTCTTCTTATAACCGTTCATTTTTGCTGTGTGGATATTTGCCAGACATTTAATTTTGGTATCGGCAGTGATTGGTTACTTATTGCTTCATATCCCAATTCAATTTAGGACAGGAAAGGATCTGATATAATAACAATATATCTATATTTCTGTAAAGGGCAAGGTTTGGTATGTCGGGAAGTTTCGAAATATTTGAAAAACAGCAATAGTAAAACTATTTTATGTTTACATGGATCCAAAATGTTTAATTTTCATCATGTAGCTTGAAAACATATTTTCTTTGGATGAATTAGTTACTAAATAATTGTGAGTTTGATACATATAAATGGCTGTCTTTTAAAAACAAAATTCCTGAATGTACCAAAAGCTTTAAACTGAATTTTATGTGTTGTAGACTGTTCTTTCCAATGGGTCTTTGGGATGGGGATGGTTTACCAGGCATGAGTTTTGTGCTGATAAACTATTTTTTTACCTACGCTGTTGTAGTGAAAAACTTATTCGTAGAAGCTACGTCAATTTGCACATTTAACACCTTGTATTTTGAAAACAGACTTTTCGAATATTTTTTTTTATTGTTTGCTGTAATGTTTCCAAAACAGCCTGATGTAACCATTCTTTAAACGGAAAATAGAACTGGCACACAGATGTGATGTACTAATTTAATAATGAAGAGATAAAAATGTACAATTAACATGAGCTTACGTTCGTTTTTATGTCTGCTACTTGTTAAAACTTTTTAAGCTCATCTGCAGTCCCAATTAACAATTAAAATAGGCTGTGGAACTTTTTTTCTAAGTGGCCGACCGTTTTTCATGTATAAATAATTTTCAGGCACTCCTTTTGATTTCTTTATCCGGCATAAACAAAATTTACAGAGAATAATTCATCGCAATTCAACAAACATTAGTGTTTTGGTAGTGTTCAGGACCTACTTTATCGGCATTTCATTAATAGGAATAAATTTGCCTAAATTACGTACTGTATGTGAATTTAAACTATACATACATATATGGTGACCCATTTAAATGTAAAAGTAATAAAAAAGTTTGTATAAGCCTCGATCTGGATTATAATTTGATACTACTCAGCTATATGCCTTGACTAGCACCACTGAAATAGTCTTTTTTTTTCTATAATATATTATTAGTTAAAAAAGTAATACCTTCACTTAGTATCGTTAAAACCATGCCACTTGTAGCAGTCTACATTTGAATTACCAGTGCCTTAGGTATTGAAAGCCAGTCTCTTTTTTGGAGCCTAATTTTTACGTGTTTCAGTGTTTTCAAATCTCAAAGGTTTTCAAAGTATTCGACAATAGATTGCAAATCACTATTTTTCTTAAGATTTTTTTCTTACTTGAAAATTATTATTTTTAATTTTATTTGCAACCTCGGTAAAGTTAAACTTGAAGCTTCTAAGTTATTTTTATATACTTTTTATATTATTTTTGTATATCTCGTTCAGATTTAGTTATTTCATTTTGTTAACCGATCCGTTATAATACATTTGAAAAACTGAACTATCTATTCTAAAACGAAAAGAAGGTACATCAATGTTGTTTATTCTAAAACTTAAGGCAGCAGAAGAGTAATTGTTTCAAAAGTACCTAGATATATTTCAAAACGAGTCATTGGTGTGGAAGTTACCATAACTGGTAATTGAAACTGAATTACTAGTATGGTGTTACAAATACTAAATGCAAGTATTATTTTGCATTTTGAAGCTATTATTTTGCGTTTCAAATAAGAATAAAAAATCTGCATCTTGGAAATGATACGTTTCCCTACCAATTTTTATACAGGGTGTCGAAGATATACGCAATCATTAATACGTGTGTCCAGAAATGTTTTCTCTTTGCGATAAAAGGTGTTGAATTTGAAAATATATATATTTTTTTAATATATCTTAAGATGTTTTGATATACATGAAACTTTGGTTAATTATTTTACTAACTGTGGACAAAAATTCACTGAGTTGGTTCACAAATCTGCCAATTAGTGCAGTGGTGGAGATAATAAGAATCACCGGCACTAAAACCTCGACTAATTTCGACGCTACTGAATATTTTTAATTCTACAAAAATTAGTTTTATACAAAAAATGTAAGATTTCTTTGTAGAAATAATGCAACTATCAGAAATAGTGAGTTAGTAGGTAGTGATTTAGTGACTAACTATACTTAAGAAAATTAACAATACTTGCTCTACATCAATAATTTTTTTGGAGTTTTCATTGCATTACATTGTATTTAAAATTGTATTTTCAGTAAGAAATTCTTATATTTTTTTTGTGTCAGGAATAGTATTAGAATTACTTTCGATTTAATTGTTGTACTTATACTTATTTTAAATTAAAAACATAACTGAGAAATAGCTCCTTTTTAAATTTTTCTTAGAAAAAACTACCAAAACTAAGTGTACCTACTTTCAATTTTCAAGATATTCAGCGACGTTGAAATTTAAGGGTTATTAGTATTAGTTCAAGTTTCATTAATTTACGTTAAATATTTTAAGATATATTTAAATAAATGTGTATCACATTTGTCATGTATATACAGGCTGATGCAAAATTCAGTACAAAGACTTTAGAGGCTTATTTTTGAGGTCAAAATAACTTTTTTTTTTCCTGTAAATGTGGGTTCACAAATGCTTAGTTTTCGATATACAGGGTGTTAAAGTTTTTTATTTTTTTCGATTTTTTTAGGAATAGTTTCCCAACAGATTTAAATGGTGCCATAAAACTTGGGGTACCGGAGTTTTTTAGGGTGCTAAATTTAAATATGACATTGCTTTTGACGCTGCTTGTAGAGGGTGCCACCTATAAGGATACGCTTGAATTAAATTGGCTCTAATATATTTGCTACCCTAAACATTGATGTTCCGTATTAGTGCATTTATTCCCCTATTAATTTTAAGAAAAAAGGTATACTTGGTCGAAATCACTCAGAACAACCATTTCCGAGATATTGACTGATGAAGAGTTAGATGCACACCATTAAGGGGATGGGTTATTTTTATAGACCATATCACTTTTTTCTTGAGCTACTACAAACGAAAACATTGTTACTACAAACAACTACAAACGAAAATCTATAAGAATTTCAAAAAAAAAAATTTGAATTTTCAAAAGTCACATTCCATATTTTCGATCAAAATATTTTTAAGGTTTAATAAATTTAATATTTTTTATTTTGTTTTTTTTTTGTAATAATCTGGTTTCTACCTATATTGTTCCTAAGAGTCTTAGAGCTCAACAAGATTGACAGAAAACCTCTAAGAATAGATGTCAAACTAAGCAGTCATAGCTTACTATGTTCTTTCTCTATGTATTTTTGTAATGACAATACTACCGTTTAGTCAGCACTGATTTTCTCGAAAACGGTTAGTTGTACCAAGAAATAGTAAAGGGCTAAAATTCAAGATCATTGGATTACTGATTAGATGGTGAAAATAAATTTTAAAATTTTTCACCATAGTTAACAAAATTTGAAAATATGATATGCATTTAACTCTTCATCAGTCAATAATTTTTGGAAACGGTTGGTCTCAGAGATTTCGACCAGGCATGGCTTTTTTGTTTAAAATCGATAAATAAATAAACGTATTTCAAGCGCACCCTTATAGGTGGCGCCCTCTAAAAGCAGCGTTAAAAGCAATGAAATTTTTAAATTTAGCGTCCTAAAAAAATAACATATCCCAAGTTGTATGCCAACATTCAAATCGGTTGGGAAATTATTCCTAAAAAATCGAAAAATATAAAAAACTTTAACATCCTGTATATCGAAAACTAAGCATTTGTGAACCCACGTTGTTAGGAAAAAAGTCTTATTTTGACCTCAAAAATGCGCCCTTAAATTCTTTATACTGAATTTTGAATCAGCCTGTATATTTTAAGTTTCAACACCCTGTATCTCGAAAATGAAATGTTTCGGAACACGTTTATAGAAACTTTTCTAGCGATTTGTAACGTTGAACCGACCCTTAAAATTTGGAAGAGTATGTCATTAATAGTCTGGATACGCATTTTTGTTTATTTTTATCTGAATAAATACCATCGAAGTTTGCACACTTCGTCGCCGGATATCCTGTATACTAGTGACAGCTTTTTCTATTTCTATAATATAATTCGTCAAATTTAAAGTTTAAAATTAAGAATACTATTATGGCCGATCTACAAGAAGGAGGGAGGGATTTAGACCATTGGTTAAGTTACTTAGTTAGCGTATCTTTTAAAACAAATGATTGATGACAATTTGTACCGTAATATTACACCAGGAAAATTAAAGGTCCTATCCGCGAGATTATTGTAAAATTGTCTAAAAGAACATAATACAAGACAACTCTCGTCTCGTGAGTCAAAAACTTTTATTAGCTAACTTTTCTATTTAAACAAATAAGTGAGGAATACAGTTTTTTCACTTTGCAAAGAAAACCATCGATTTTAGCGAAAAGTGACTCACAGATAGCTTATAGGAAGTAAAATTATCTACAAAATGAGACTTTACTAGTTTACTTAGCGAGTACCTTCTCTTTAAAGGGCTCGTGAGAATTTTCAACATTTTTCAATGCAATTCACGGGAAATCATAGTTTACGTCGTAAACTTTATTTTGCGAAAAATTCAAGTCTTAATATTTATAAACAATTGCGCTACGATTTAAAAAAAAAATCTTATCTTGGCTCCTGTTGGTCGTAGAGGGTACTTTTTTTATTTTAAAACTGTATTTTTTTGCCAGCTATCCATTGCATCTATTTTCGGTGAGATAGCATAAATAGCAACAATGTTATTCAAATTGTTTATAAGCGAAAAACGCACGGTTTTTTAATGCACAATTTGAGAATGTTAATGTCAAAAAAACGGTGATATTTTTTAATAGGTCGCTTAATTGCGTCTTTAAGATTACAATGACGCTTTCAGAATCATGTTTGATTGAAAATTAACGTCTGTACAGAGGCTTAAAGTTCATAACTTTTGGAGCCTCCGCTATAAACAAATAGAATTGTGCGAAAACTATTGCACCTACAGCGCCCACTTTTGGCACACTTTTAAAGTATGACAAAACCCTCAACTTGTCATAGGTTTTATAAAATTTTAACAATAAATGCGATAGTTATAAACAAATGAAAAAATGGGCACTTTTCTTGTTTTTTTGCAATAACTTTTTTGTTTATTAACCGATTTTAATTTAACCAGTCTCATTTTGTAGATAATTTTACTCCCTATAAGCTGTCTGAGAGTCACTTTTCGCTAAAATAGATGGTTTTCCCTGCAAAGTGAAAAACTGTTTTCCTCACTTATTTGTTTAAATAGAAAAGTTAGCTAATAAAAGTTTTTGACTCACGAGACGAGAGATGTCTTGTATTATGTTCCTTTAGACAATTTTACAATAATCTCGCGGATAGGACTTTTTTCGAGTAAAAATTTAATTTGCTTGGTCTATAATATGTATTTCCGTGGTTCATTTTTAGTAGTTTAAATAACAACGATCCTTTAACATAGTTAAGGTAGGCACTTTTTAAATTTTTTTTTCAATATTTGCATTTCGTAATTTTTAAAACATCATATACGCCAAAAACATAATAGATTTACATCTTGTGAACTATAGTCATTTATTACACTGCATTTTATTATTTAATCAAATGTCACTTAGTGACATAAAATGCCATAAAACTAAGACATAAAATTAAATTGTTATTCATTTTAAAAAATAATATTTCATAGATCTCATTTTTCAACAGTTGTTAAATAATTTTGAAGAATTTCCTGAAAAGGAGAGAAAAAAATAATTAATTAAATGGAGGATTACAATAACAAAACAATAAGACTGTATTAACTAATTTATTTATGTGGCGCCAAGTTATTATTTACCGGATTTGAAGTGGCAAATGACCGAATTAATACATTTTCGAATAGGAGTTCGAAGCGGGCCCCCGGCTGAAATAGGATTAAATATTATTTACAGCTGCAAAGCGAAAATTCAATTTTCATGAAAGCATTTAATACCTACCCTGCCTTAAATTTCTGCTAATTCCGGCTTTTGTTGTGAACTCTCCAACCAAGGAAACTCCGATGTTTTCGAGACAGTTCTCTAACTGTATGGACTTAATTAAAACTGTCGATTCTGAAAAGGCAAGTTTAAATACATTTTCCGCATGCAGCAATGTGTAGCGTACAAACGCCGCTACAAGTACCCACTCAATCCTATCTGCTAGACATTGTGTTGCCTTTTTTGTCCGACAAAGGGAGTTTTTAACTGCTCCATATATAGGCTGCGAAAAAACTGACATTCACATAATTTCCAAATATGCAATGTTAACTACATTTAAGTGAAAACTCTGAACAATTTGAAAAACATAAAAACAGTTGTTATACATGATGGTATAGTCTTTCCGAAGTCAGTTGTACATGTATAAAAACGCCTAGTAATAAAATTTAATGAGTTTCATAGGCGTCCCTAAAAGAGTTTTCTGCTAAAGGTAAAAAATAATAATAATTTGTATATTATAATGTGTAGAAAATTCTATTATATGTTCAATTGGCCTACAACATATTTTAACTATGTATGTCCTCAATTTTCTTTATTATAAATTATAAATTGTCCGCCGAATTACGTCTCTCGTCATGTCATCGATATTTTTTAAAATTTTTGTTTTCGCTTCCTCTTTACGCAATGATCTATAACACCTTGTTTAATAACACGAAAAATTGTGGACACTGAAACTTTAGTTAATATGTGAATTCTATTTATAATTTCATTATCTGATTTTTCAATTTCTTCCTTTTTTAAGCAATCGAAAATATTTAAAATGAGACGCTGACATTGAACGAGTAAATCTTTATTTTTATATTCTAAATCTGTGTCATCAACAACCGGTTCTACTAATTCAATATTGTCTGGCGGTATTTCGTTTTGTTCCGTTTTAGAAGGTCTTCAAAATGCCATGTTGTAATAATATTATTAATTGTAATGTGAAAGATTAATAGAAGGTGCTTATAATATATTAAAATTACCTGAATTACACACCAAATTTCGCATTGCTGCACTGCACTGCTAGACAATTTGTCGACAACTGAAATTTATGGCCGGTCGCCCAGTGCGACTGTCTTTGTACGCCGTTTGCCCCCGCGCGTATTCTTCAATTGGACGACCAGACCTGTATATGACGAAATAATATATATGGGTATGACGAAATAAATAATATGGGAACAAGTTGTCAAATATTTTAATACCGAGTTCCTGCGTAGCGACCCAACCTGGTACATAATGCCTAGCTCTTTGGTCTTCAATTGATATCGGAAAGATTATTATAAACAGGGGTTCATTGAGTAGATATTACAGATTTAACAGCAGGTAGTACTGGTAAAAAAATCAAAACAAAGCAAAGCAAAGTGGTAAAAAATGTTTCTGCCAATATTGAAACAGCAAAGGGCAGTTTATATAAGGGTGCAGGTGAGGTTCGGATATTAGAGAAAGACATGTTTCTTAAGTAACCCATTGCAGAATTCGATTTTTTATATAAATTGTAATTTTTTTCTCGAAAATGGTTCTAATGACATAGGTACGACAAAAATATGTACCTTTTTCGTTTAAAAAATTCTAGTCTTTTCGAACCTACCCTTTAAGTACGTTTCATCATTACAATTAGGTTTTCAGTTTTAAAGACAATGTGTACCAATTATGAAAACCGGTTTATCAATTCTATTTTAATATAAAAAAAATAATTTAACCGTTTAATATGCAGTATCGGACGAGTTCCATTTGTTGTAAAAGTTTGTAAAACCTATTCAGCGAAGCTCTATATTTATCAAGTACCTACGAACTATTTTTATTTGATATTAATGTTCACAATTTGATAACAACCATTGTAACATGATTACGTAATCAAATTTAAATAAAAAAGAGAAAAAAAAGGTACATGAATTAAAGAAAAGGATGTTCAAAAGTATTGCCATAAATTTGAATACGTTTTGCATTATTAAGGATTTTGCTACCTAACTGTTGACATTCAACTTTTATTACTGAAAGAGACTTTATACTCCTATTACTGAAATATTTGACAATTTGCATTTTGCCTGATATTAATTAAGGATTAAACTTCTATATTTTCGACTAACACTGGTTTTTAAATTCACATCCGAATGATTTAATACAATTCGGATACATCAACTTTTTTTTCTAAATTCGAGTCCAATAATGACGTAAATACGTGATGAAAAGCTATTTTCATCACGTATTTGTTATATAAGCATTTCTTGAGTTCTCGAACAACTTTGTTGTTTGTTTTTAAAGTTGTTGTTTTGCTTAGGGACAATTTCATATTTGGAAATTTTTTGGACGCCCTGTATGTTTTATTACAAAATTGATTACTGTCTATGGCTTCCCCAGAGAAGAAAACTTTTTATCAAAAATAACTTTTCCTCAAAAAATCAACAATAAAAAAGCTTACAAGAGTGTGGTACTCCATCCATGGACATACTGTATAAAATAATTACTTAGATATTGTTCTAAAATATCTATAGTTTTCAAACTGATAAATAAGTTACTCAAAAATTAGTTCCAGTTCTAGTTTCTTTGACAATAGAAGTGAATATGGAATTTGTATTGAATATAATTTTTCCTCTACCCTTTTATTTTGTAAACTTACGTCTTCCAACTTTTAAATAAAAGAAATGTTTTCGGTTTAGTCTGTATGCGAAGACTAACAGATAAGAATCTCCCCAGTAAAATGCAAGTTTAGTCATTTCAGCCGCAGTTGTACGCTAAAATTCTTTCCTGCCAAGGGAGGACTGAGAATACATCACCACTAATTGCTCTGGTTTTCTGCAAGACCGAAGTACCCAACGTTTAATTTTACCGGCTTAAACAACTGTATCTTCTGTTTAATTTTAGTAGAAATATTACCCACTATATTTTAATCTTACCCAGAGGAGGAAGTCTCGTAAATCAAAAGTTGTTTGATTGCCCTGAATTATTTCTTTCGTATTTCGTATTTTTTTTTTCTTAACTTTATACTTTATTCCCAGCTTTGTTCGTTTTTTTAGATATTAAGTATTGCCTATGGAGATAAATCGCCTTGTAAATATGTAAGAGCAATATGTAATTTTAAGCATCAATGAACAAAATTGTGGTGCAACGTTATAATGATTCATATTGGAATAGTTTTTAATAAAGCAATAAGTTTAAAATGTCGACTTCAACAGTAAATATTTTTTTAGTAATACAGAGCGTAACAGCAACGTTGCATAGTTTTAGGGCAAAAAAAAAGAAAAATAATAATTTCTCCTAAATGATATTTCTAAGATTGGAAGTGACCAAGTGATTCTTTCGAGATACATATTGTTTTCTTCAGAAGAAAAATCTCTGAAACTGTTCAGAACTTTGAACTTTTTTGTCAAAGAATTTAGAAATTCTAACTGTAAAGGATTTTATTTAACGTCAAATAAATTTTTGACGCTGATGGGGCCATAAAAATTTACAAATATAGTTTTTGACTAGATAATAAATAAATGAGATTTTTGCAAAATATTGCGTCGATCTATTTCCTTTTTGATATTCTATTGCCTTGTTGCGTCGACTTATTACCTATTGTCTATTACTTTATCTCGTCGATCTATTGTCTCTTAGCTTATTGCGTCGACCTATGGCCTTATTGCGTCGACCTTTTATCTTATTGCGTCGATCTATTGCCTTATTGTGTCGACTTATTGCCTTATTGCATCGACCTATAACCTTATTGCCTCATTGCATCGACCTATTGCCTTATTGCATTCATCTATTGCCTTATTGCCTCGGCTTATTGCCTTATTTATTGCGACCTATTGCTTATTGTGTGCGACCAATTGCCTTATTGCGTCGACCTATTGCCTATTGTCTTATTGCGTGCGACCTATATAAGATATGTTGATTTTTTTCTAAGGTACTAGCACCATTTTTTAAAGTACAGTGATATATAATATGGATAATCTAGATTATGCACTATTTTTGTCCTTTACTAGGACGCTTGAAAGTTATATTATGTATTTAGAAAGCTTCTCAAAGATTTGTTCCAACTGCTTTATTGAGGAATCAGTTAGGAGCAAAAACATTTTTATATCCTGTCATCCCATCAGATGACAATTTCCTGTAACAATATGCTCGTATTTAGCCGAAAATAATTAAACTACTAGTTTGTCAGCCTTCAGAGTTTACGTTCCTAAGTCAATAAATAAGGGGATATTGGATGAGGGTATTGACAGACTGAAATAAATCTACATTGAAATTTCAGCAGAGCATTTACATATTTGAAATGTATCGAACGAACCGTTATTTGTATCTCTTTGGTGCGATGATATGGGTTAATGATCATCCAGACAGCCAATAAAATGTTTATTTAGACACAAAGTATTGTTCATCTTCCACGATAATTATTCCACAAGAAGAGGCACCGCGGCTGTTCATTTCTTTTGCAAATTAGCTGTTGTTAAAATGTTTTGAATACAATGCAATGCTAAGCAGATGCGTTCATTACTTGTCTACTTTATATGCGTGGATACACGGGCTGAATCTTAAATGTAAACATATATGTTTAATAGCTGCATAGTTTACTGTACAGAACATGTAATTAATAGTGTATTTGTTAAAAAATTAAAAATAATGAGGTCAAATTTAAAATAAATATTCACGATTCTTTAATAGAAAACTTGTGAAGAACCACTGACTTTACTGGTATTTACGCGTAATACAATTGTTTATTCTGAAAGGAAAATCAACTATTCAATGTCGTCGGTGTCTTTATTCTTAACTGGACACAAATATGAAAAGTCGTCCCTTAATAGACTGATCTCCTTCCGTTATATGTTCTTGTTCAATATTACATAATTTTTTAAGATACTTAAAACCTAGATAATTCTTTTCATATCGCACCTTAACAGTTGTGGTACCGTGTGTGATTTGATTGGCATGTTTTAAGTGTTAATCAAAACGGCACAAAGAGACTCGTAAAGTGATTATTTGAAGTAATAAAATAAATGTTTTCTTTATGGTACATTCTCCTTGATGGATTTATAATAGCAGCCATTTTGCGCCAACGAGGTGTAAAATGATGCGACCGGTGAAAATATCTGAAATAAAGACACGCAAAGGAAGGAGATAGGAGTAACTGAAATCTTAAATGATTGGGTTTCAAGGGGATATATTTCTTGTTAGGAAAGTTTGTTACATTTTTTCGTACCATCAAATATTTGCGATTATAGATCGGAGTAAGGTCGTTTGCTTTATATTTATTGTCAAGTTTTTTAAAAATATATATTTTCTCTACATATCTAACTTATAAGCTTATGTTGTATAATAATTATTTGATTTTTGATGAAGAAACAAGGTACAAATTATCATGTTGGAAGTTTTGAACTTTTTGGTAGTCCATCCAATGTTTCTTGTCTTTTTCTAGTTACAAATATATGAATGAGAAGGATTTATAATTTGATGGAAGTGCATCTTCCATCGATAAAATTTGATGGAAGTGCATCTTCCATCGATAAAACCTTATGGAAAATGGCTTTCGGTCAAAATGGCTGAAATTGAAATATGATATAGCTCGCACCTTCCTGAGCAAAAGTTGTCATGGGCCCAAAGCGATCCTATGTGTAGGTTTAAAGATATAGAGCTTTGAAGCTAACGATTTCATAGCACGGTGCTGAAGTGCAGGATATGTGTATGTATATCTCCCTTTCTTCGTATATACAGGGTGAGTCAGTTTTTTGTAGACAAACTTTAACAGAAGATAAAACACATGTTTTTAAAAACAAATGTTCCTATAAACATATGTCGTAGAAGGCTTCTTTTCCGAGATACAGGGTGTTGAATATATTTTTTTCTCGAATTTTCATTATAACATAAACGAATGCTTAGATTTTTTTCATGTTTGGGGGATAATGCCTATTATTTAAGGGGCATAAAGGGGGGTACTCAACCCCTTTCTTAAACAGAACTTCTACGCCAATGACTATTTAAAAAAAAACTTATTTTCATTATCTCCATACAGTTTAACAAAAATAATGTCCCTTCTTCTGTTTCGAAATTCCTGTGCGTTTTTGAGTTATTTTGATTTTTAGTGTTTGATGTGTTACTAAATTAATTTATTTATTATCAATTATCGGCTAAATATTTAATTCTTTCAACGAAACCTACCAAAATATGGTTTGTTAAGGATTCTAAAACGCCGAATTCTCTTATTCTTTATCTCTTTCCAATGTGGTAAAAATAAATGTTTGTTATATCAAGCCATACTCAAATACAAGACTTTTATAAGTTGAAATCTGTTTAATACACTAATTTTAACAATCCTTATTTATTATGTGCTTCGTAAATACTAATGTACTGCAACTAAATTACAAAAAAAAAAAACATGACTGATGTTAATGTTTATGGAGAATTTTTTTGAATTTATAACAATATTTAACTTCTTAAAACTTTTTGGCAACTGCACAATAATGTATTGTATGTATGTAATTTAACAGATTTCAACTTATAAAAGTCTTGTATTTGAGTACAGCTTGATATAACAAATATTTATTTTGACTACATTGGAAAGAGATAAAAAATGAGATTTCGGCTTTTTAAAATCCTTAACAAACCATATTTAGGTAGGTTTCGTTGAATGAATTAAATATTTAGCCGATAATTGATAATAAATAAATTACTTAATTTAGTACCACAACAAACATTAAAAATCAAAATAACTCGGAAACGCACAGGAATTTCGAGATAGAAGAATGGACATTATTTTTGTTAAACTATATGTAGATAATGAAAATAATAGTTTTTTAAAAAAATAGTCATTGGCGTAGAAGTTCTGTTTGAGAAAGGGGTTGAGCATCTCCTCCACTCCGCCACTGTGCAAGTTTTTGAACATTTTTATCGCTTGTTTTATGCCCCTTAATTAATAGGCATTATCTTCCAAACATGAAAAAAATTTCAGTCACCGGAGGCTCAATATTATTGACTGGTCCATTAAAACAGTATGATGCAACGTACCACTAGAACCTGGAGTTGAAGCGTCATTGTAAAGAATCCTGTTGGCTATTTCATTTTTGTTACTTAAACTGTCAGCAATATAACTTCCTGCAAGTGTGGCTGATTTGCACCCACCATGTCTCTTGATTGCTAAACTCCTGTGTTAGCCAGTAACGTTGCCGATGTTCTTCGGAATGAATGACCTGTATATGTTTCAGGATGTTCTAGTTTCAAAAACTGTGCGATCTTATTAGGAATCATCGAAAGGGTATTCTTGCCGACTGGTTGGTTGTAACATCTACCTGCTTGATAGCGCATAAAATTGCGTAAAATTTCAGGTTTAATTTCCAATCTAATCTTGATATATTTCTTGAGAATTTCTAGGTGAGAAACAGAACCCAGACGAGAAGTAATTGTAAACGTACGTGACATACCATTTTTAGAATCTGGAATTGTAACTACAATAATGCCATCGAAATGTTTGAAATTGACGTTATCCAAAGTAAGTTTGCATAGCTCATCAGAACGGCATGCTCCTGCAATGCCTAAGACCGTCCCTACCTTCATTAGCAAATATGTGTTATCGGGTGCCTGAACGAGAAAATCAATTACTTATAGCCGTCATTCTTACGTTTCAAAAATGGTCTCAGCTTGGGATATTTTGATATATCCACGTTCTCCTCTATGAAAATGGTTTACTTAATCATTCACTGAACAAACGCGCCGGTGACTTTAAAGTTATTAACTTCTTCATGAAATATGCTAGCAATGACATTTCAGAAACACCAGTATTTTTGTTCTGACAACATTCTTTGAAATTTCTATAACTTTCTATTTGAAAATCACTCTTTTAGAAATAATAATTCAAAACCAGCAAAATTGCAATGTAGCTTTGTTTATAAACACCTTAGAAACGACAAAATCCAAGCAACCAAGGCGACTTTGCAAGATTTTGAATAAAGTTAAAATGAGTTGATTAACAAATGTTAAAAATAAAACCTAATCTTTATTTCATGAACTATAAAAAACTGTGGGAGTAGATAAAATGTTATACACCACGCAGCAGTTAAGCTCTATTGCTAGATCTCGCTCCGCTCGGGCGCAAAATCGTCCTCGACTGGTAAATAATACTTACCTCCTTTATGGTGTAAATAACTATTTATTTACAGCCAGAAATAGTCACCTCTTTTCATGTAGTATGTAAGTCGGGACGATTCCAGAGGTTCTGAATAAGTTTTAATAACTTTTATTACTATTAATTTTAAACAGATTCAATGATTTTGATTATTGAAAATGCCTATTATTATTGAATTTTATCTACATTTAAAAAATTTTCTCCGCTTGTGCAAACACCTGTATAAATAATGTTTTAATTTAAATTGGTTATTGGTTTTATAAGCTAATCCTGTAGATGTATATTCACTCAAATTCATAATTAAAATGCAGTTGAATGAATGAATGTGCAAAATCTAAAAGACTATACAAAAAATATGCATACTGTCATATGAAACATGAATTTCAATGTTACTAACAATAAGAAACTAATTTTAAATTACACGGTGGTAGTATTTTATTAAGTAATTTTATTAATAGAAATATTTATATTCTAAAAACTTCTTAATAGTTATATACTAAAATTGACTATTAATAAAGCTGCATTATACAATTTGTGTAGAATCTCATTTTTGGAAACGACCCTTCTGTAGATCTCTATGGCGATTTCTTAAGGATCGTAAAGAATGTAATGTTGGACGTGACGCGGTAAAATCTGTCACATAATGTAACACGCACATGGGTTTTATTGCCGGCTGCTTGATACTGCCCGCTGTCAGGTTGATGGGCATTAGGAGAGATAAAAGTCATTTCCCTCTAGTAATTTTTTTGCTCGGCGAACGCCTCTATTAAGCCGGATAATTGAGGAACAGTGGTATTCCCTAAGGCCGCCGGCATACAAGTGGCCTTTCCGCACGTCGTCCTCCTAAACTAAATGAGGTTATAAGTTCCACAAATTTAATTTTTTGTACGGCCTTGGACCGCCCAGTAGCAAAAGAGTATCAGAGATATAGAATTTTTTTAGATCATTGTTAAATTTTTCACCAAATATGCTTAATACATATTTTTATTGGTTTCTCTGTACTATTTCTTATTAACAAGTGATAATTAATTTTTTTTATCAGAATCAACATGATAGTTAAAACAATCGACGCACAGTGAGGTATACTGTTAAATTCGGTTTTTAAGTGTACTGAATATAATTGATTAAATATTTGAAAAATTAATGGTTTAGGTAATAATGTACAGTAGTGGATTAAAATTCGCAGCATATGTGGTCACAAGGTTTTGAATACGGTTCTTGGCGCTGACCTGGTATGTTTTTGATGATTTAATAAATAAAAAATCTAGAGATTTAGAACTTATCCAAAAAAAATTTTTTTGATTGAACAAGGGACTCTTAGAAATATAATTTTCGAAAGTTCGAAAATGATTTAAAAATACACTTCTATACGTCACTGGAAACTAGTTCACTGTAAAACCTCATCTTGCGCAAGCCAAAACATGCAGTCGGCGATCGGCACGGCGGCAAATTGAAAAAAATATTGAACGGACAAAAAATTGAAAAAATTTTTATTCCAAGGAAAGATATAAATAAAATACAACACCTATTTTATATTAGCAAATTCAGCTGCTTTTGCCGCTATTGTTATTAATAATTAATAAATTAATTTGTGATTTTAATTAATAAAATAATTTGACATACCTGATGTTACAACAACTGTTCAAAATTTTGTCCACTGACGTATAAACACATTTGGACCCGTCTTACTCAGTTTTTACGAACTAAGACAAATGTTGTCTTGCTTCACCATAACACAAATGTTGTCTTGTTCCACCATAAATTAAAACAATATCCATCAACTCCGAGTTGCCACACACGTAAGCCATTTTTGACATTTGGAAAACTAATATAAACACTATCGCAAAAACGTTTATACTAAAATTGGATTCAAGTGTTCGGAATCGCCTGGGGCCACGTGGAGAGACCACATTGCGTATAGCGAACAACGCGATTGACATTAGAGAGTACAGTAGCCCAGCGATGTAAGGGTTGTAAATACTACAACTTCAATTATTTTTTTCTCGGAAATTATAGGGATTTTACAAACATTTTTTTTACGATATTGACTCCATTTTTTTGACGCATCTGTTTCCAAATTTTTTTGGATAAGTCGTGAACTGTATACTTGTACATATAAATTTTAAATGATTGGTTTATTATACAGGGTGTTTCTGAAATAAGCGCATTATTTCAAGTGGTAATAGAAGATGTAAATTTAAACGATTTTAATTAAGTAACTTGTGGCTAAAATGTCATATTTTCGAGATAAAAAAATTTTCAAATCAAAGAAACTCGGCTGAGACTGAAATAAAGACATATTAGAAATAAATTAGGTAAATCTACAAAGACTGCTCGGAATTATTTCCACAAGCTAATAATCATGCTTATGAATGGCGGTGAATTCTGTACACTATGAGGATTAGTATTATAGCAATAGTAGTGTTATGAATATTCAATGTGTCTTGTAAAGCAGCATTCGTCTGTGAAGAGTATAGTTTGGTTGTTAGGTTGCCGAAATCAGCGACAAAATTCTACATGAGGCTGAAAATCGTTTGGAGGCAACACGGTGTACATGGTAAGGGTGTAATAACTGCACTGCTCCCATAACACTCACCATACACCATGTAAACACTAATTTCACTTCCAACATTGCGGGTACTGCGGCTCAGGTTTTTCTCGATAAGATGTAAAATGTATTTTTCTTTACGTTTTAAATAATTTAAAAATAAGCAGGATGTTAGATGAACGTAGGTGACGTTTAGAAGAAATAGAACAAATAGGACCCAATAGTAGAAGTTTTATTTGAAACATTTTTCCGAATTATCCACATTACCAGAGGTAGGGTAGGATCCGTTTTAAACGGGACATGTCGTGTTTCAACAAATATCGTCGTTGTAATATAGGTAGGTACGTAGTTTTTGTCAATGATTTTATGCTATTCTGGTTATGAAAAACGACAAACAAATTTAATAAGGAACATTCACGAAAATCCTGTTGAAGATTTCTCAAAATTATCAGATACATATTTCAGTACAGTAATTTCTAAAAACTGAAGCCATATGTATTAACTTACATTACATCTAAAACAAAGATATGACAATCAAGTATTTTCAAGGTGCTTTTCATTGAATACATATTCATTTCATGGCTTGTTAAAACGAAAATTTATGTATTGTGTATAATAAAAAGTCTCATAAATATGTAAAGATTAAATCTCCGTACCATGTGACACAGAAATCAGTTAATTACTTCTAAAATAGGCCGGCTACATACATGTATGAATGGATGGATATTCTGCAGCTCGACTTATGTAACCTACTTTTTGCCACTTACTGTGACAGTAATTAATGTTGGTATTAGGTTATTAATTACAGCAGACTTGATAGCAACGCTCATAAGATATATTCCAGTCTAAATAAAGTTAGATGTTAATTAAAGGATCATATTTAAGGGTCATGTTTTTGGTATTTTACTTATTTTGAAAAAAAAAAAATGTTACAGAAGGGTTATTTCTTGTTTGTGCAGCAGAATTATGATGTTGAAAAACTTCCGTTAACATGTGTGGAAAACCTGTATGATAAAGTGATACCTATTGCTACTAACATATCGTGTTACAATATCTTATTAATTTTTATTATAAGTAAAAGCAACATGACAGCGGTATATCATATTTGGAAAACATAATTTGTTGTAAGATATTTAATTTTTTTTTTGTTTTTAGATGCCTATTTGTTTCAGACGTATAATAACTAAATAAGTATGTAAAATCATACATGGATATTAAGAACATAGTGCCCTTATAAAGATAGCCTGCTCATAACAGGTATGCTTGTAATATATGTTTTTCAATTACTTAGAACAGTTACATAATATCAGCGGCTTTTCGCTAAAGTATATTCAGAAATTGTTACTTTTTCTTAGGGGTGATCATATTTGAGAGCTTACTTTACTCAGAATTCCGGTTATTATTTTAAAGTTATATAGATATTTATTTAAAATAATATTTGTATGAATTTATGTCAAGTTTCCTTCAAATTTTGCTTTTTACAATTTAAATCTCGTTTGACAAAATATCATCAGAATCAGAGTAAAGCAAAATAAAAATTCTGGTATGATTATTAAATTTTAGTTGTTTGGTAATAACAGTTACCTAACCTTTCTTTTTAAATATGTTACAGGTATTTGAAAATAAAGGGTATCCTAAAATTCACGCAAGAATTAATTTTGATAGAAAACAATTGTGAATTTTTTATTTATTCAAAAAGTATACAGTGTATATGTATGGAACTCCACAGCTTTACTGGCACATACGCACTTTTTTGTCGAAAATTTCAATGACCATTTTGCATAAAATCGGCTGAATTTCATCGATACAGCGCTCAATTTCCTCGTTTAAGACGCTTCAAACTTCAAAAAGCCTCAAAGAAAAAATCCAACGGCATTAAATCGTGATGATCTGGATGGCCAATTCTAATTACCAAAACGGGATAGTACACGACCAGGAAATGACCCATGCAGTAATTTAATTGTTTCTCGGGCTGTAAGGCATGTGGCACCGTCTTATTGAAACCACATGTCGTCTACATCCATATCTTTATATCAATTTAGGCACAAAAAACTGGATTATAATGTCGCGATAGCGAGTACCATTAACTGTTACTGTCTGGCCAGCCGTATTTTCTAAGAAGAATGGTCCGATGATGCCTCCAGCCCAAAATCCGCATCAAAAAGTAACACGTTGTGGAAACATTTGTTTCTCAACAATCACTCGTGGAATGACGAAGCCATCAAGATGAAAATGAGCTTCATCGCTGATGATTCATAATCCATTCAATGAACTCTCTTCGCTCTGCATGGTCAGTAGGCTTTAGTTCTTGAGTCGATTGAATTTTGTAAGCATGAAGATATAAATTCTGCCGAATTGAAGATCCTGGACTCTCAGCAACACTCTCACGAACTGCTTCAATGTTTTGTGTTGAGCGACTTGCTGAAGGACAGCCAGAGTGTTTAAGATCACTAATTGATCTAGTCTTCCGGAATTTTTCAAGTAATCTCTTCACAGTCGACGAAGTTAAAATGACTATTCGGACTATATTTTGTTAAATTAGAACCTTCTTTTTTAAATATTGCTCAACAATGAAAACGTGTTGTTCTTTCGTGTAGCGTTCCATTTTTAATAACCCTAAACTGTCAGTTGTCACACTGTCTTTTTTTTTCGTTGGCAACAATGTACCGTACAAATGGAGCAAAATTCAAATTTTGCGTTAATTTTGGGACACCCGTTACATTGTTTTTTCACATTTTTTAAATCTGCAATGTCTTACAATGATAAGGTGATTTTTAAATCGAGTTTGTTCCAGACACCAAGTATGCAGTAAAATTCACTGTTCTAAAGTAGTACACCTACCCAGCTTGAGTTTTAATAAAGTCATCGATTAATTTTCCTGAGGCTGCTGTACCTATTATACAGAATTTCACAAAGAATAATGAAATAATGAAAGATTGATATCGTTAATTAATTAAACGTCAACCTGGCTCAGGAGATCATGACCCTATCGAATTAAAGGAAGGATTTTCGTTTGAGGTTCTCGCAATCAAAATTGCAAAATTAATTGAATTATTAAACCGCCCCGATATTTTAAAAGCTGATGATTTATTTAATTAAAACTTGTACCATCCATCTGAGTAATGGTTGTTTTAAACAAATTGTGAGATTTGTTTGCGAACATCATTCTCTGTAATGCGACTTGTCTGAGTTCATTTATAAAGTTTTAACATTTTTCATCTGTTCCTGTTTCGTATGTTTTGTAAACATACATAATTTGTGCTTCTTCGCAATCAAGTCCAGTTTGTTTCAAAATAATTCAGATTTATCATCATTGCATTATTCAGAGTTGTATCCAATAAACAAATAAAACTTGGAGTAGGTATGTAGATAAAGGGTGTCCTAAAAGAAAGGATTTCATATGAGGAAAAAAGATTTTATTAATTAAGAAGTTGGCAAAGTTTTTATATATTTTTGAAGGATAGACATTGCTATTAAATATGAAAGAGGATATCGGACAGATTTGGCATATTCGACTTCTTTTAAGAAAATCGTGTATCACGCTTTCGCATCTCTGCGGCCGATTTTCGTTGATAACTCTCAGAATTCCTGCCTTTAGTTCAGGAATGGTATTCATTTGAGCAGAATAAACTTTGGACTTTTCATGGCATAAGATCGCATGATCTTGGTGGCCGAGTCACTTCACTGTTACGTGAGATGAGTCGTCCATTAAATTTCTGCCACAAAAAGTGGATAGTTTCATGTACCGTATGGCAGGTAGTACTATTCTGCTTGTACCACATGAAATGTATATCCGTGCTATCTACATGAGGTCACAAATAGCACATCTCGATATCGTTCTCCATTGACAATCACTTTCAATTTCTGGGTCAGCTGAGTCTTGATTGTATGCAGATCTTTTGTTGATTGGTTGATTGATTCTACTAATAATGTACTCTGTATTCATCTAGTTTTCGATTGAAACATTTCTTGATAGGTACTTAAAAAAGTACTTTTATGTTTCGAACGCTTCCGAGGTGCAACGGATGTGAGCCACTTCTGTAGCAATGCCGCCTTTGGTTCGTTCTTTTTTTAATTTTGAGGCTGTTATTTGACTACACTGTTACCGTGTTTCTTCAAAACTTCCTTCAAAATCTCAAAACGGAGACAATCTGTAGAGCTTCAGAATAAATTTCAGCCGACAGGCGCCCTAATTTGGCACCGATTATCTGTTTTGCGATCGTACCCGGCAAATTTAACAATTATGCCCTTATTTCATCCGAACGGTGTCATATATCTCTCCCGTAATTATCCCATTTAAAATCTATTATCACGTCCCCATGCGCATCGCTGGTTGGTTGGCGGAGAATGCCTCCAGTTGCGGAGGGCATCCGGTAGCTTGCGGATTAACATTTCCACGTTGTAGGTGGTAAGTACATAGGATCGTTTGCATTAACCTAAGAGAAAGAGGATCTGCTTTTTTGTAATACCCAGAAAATGTCTCACGGTGCTTATCCATTAGAATATTCCAGAGACTACTGTGATTAGTACGATTTAAGTCGTGAAAATTTAGATCCGAGAGATTTGATGTACTCTTTTTAAATAAATTAATACGTAATTTTTAGACCTTTTTTTTTCTTAGGCCTAACTGGTGGCTCGTGGATTTAGACGTAGGGTGATCAATTTTAATTCTTGTGTACGCCGCTATTGGACGGCGTAAACCGGGACACCTGGAGTTAGCATATTAAGTTGTATTCTTGCACTATCAGCGTTGCCAGATGTTTTTAAATCAACCCACTTGCTTTTGTACAACTTTGCGACGTGTTATTTTTTTGATGTGAAGCACCGAACATTAAAAAAATACATTCTATTTTCTAATGTTTCTAATTTTTTTTCATTATTTATTAAAGCTAAGTTGCTATGGTGTTAGAGGTTGCGCCCTCAATCTGTTCTCAAGTTATTTGAAAAACAGACGTCAGTGTGTTACAGTTAATGGCAATACTTCCAAGTTTAACCGTATTGATCACGGTGTTCCGCAGGGTTCTGTTTTGGGTCCCTTGCTTTTCGCAATATATTTTAATGACTTTTGCTTTGATATCGCACATAATAAGTGTGTACTATTCGCAGATGACACCACCCTAATTAATATGAATAAAGATTCCTCCATGTCTAACTGAAGATTCATCTAACATGCTATCTAAAGCCATAAATTGGTTTTCACTTAACAAACTTAAAATTAATAGAGATAAATTTCAGGGAATAACGTTTACCACTACTCCAGGGCATGCAGAACATAAATGTGTTAAAATCCTTGGTATTACAATTGATGATATATTGACTTGGTCTGACCATGTTATTAATCCTAAGGTAGTTACATTTGAACACACTTACATAGAGTTAAATCAGGCATCTTATATTTAGAGCGATAGAAGAAGTTCAACTGCTTCTTCATTTCCTGCAATGTCTTTACTTACTGGCACCCAACACAGCGTAACCGTTTTGGTACTTGCCAGACTAATATCAGCAATTGCAAACAGACTCAAATAAATTTTGAACACACCATATTTGAGCCCAAAGCCTTTAAAATAGTTTGATTATGTAAATAAGCTAATTCTGTCATGTTCGGAATACTATACGGAAGGCTTCCAAATTACATTCTTTGCCGCCTGGGTCTCGGGCCTGCTATACCAGCTCTTGTTTTACTCTCTGTTTTAGAACTATCCGTGAATTATTCCAGGCTCAATTTTTCCAATGACTCCCATTCCTCCCGATTCCTTATTTGAGTCTCTTTAACTCGTATAGTTGAATTTTGCAATAATTCTATTATATCTCATCTTAAAAATAGTCTCTTCCATGAACACATTCAAGATTCTCCTTGACTATTACATTTTCCAGATGCATATACTAGTTAAGCTTTATATCTACTGTCAATCTCAGATAAACGGAAAATTGGACGGGTTTCCCACCTACTGTAAGCACTGTCATCCTGTCTAAGTTTGTTCTATTGGTAAAAGGCCCCTTTACTGTCTTGTCTTGTATGGTTTGACAATTTTCTACATTCAGTCTTCAGTTCTAAACTCTTATCTCGGTTGAAATTACATATTACTATTGTTCTGAAGTCTTATTTCTGCTCTATATAATTTTGTGTAAAATCTTCTATTAATAGAATTTTGGAATTAGTTGGGTCCAACTGCAGATTTCTTTCCATTGCAATTCTTTAAGATATACCTGCATTTATTTAAATCGTGCTAAACAGTATACCAGTTTGTCAATACACATATACTTTGTCATTCATATAGGTACGCAATGCCTTGGAGTATATCGCTCTTGTATCTTTTTTTTTAGTAAGACTACACCCATCTGTTCAAAGTAATTGATATCAAATTTAAAATCTATGGAGGGCTGTTTATTGTTTTTACACATAATAATGGAAAAATTTAAAAGTTTTTTAACTTTATTCGTAGGTAATGGATCTTCTGTTAACTGAAAACCTTAAGAGATGGGGACATGTCGTCACATTTAATTCAGAATTTGATTTTGAATCTACACTAATATTGTCCCAATTACATATTGACTTCGTCTTTTGTTTACGTCTCAAGCTTTTTGAAATACCTACAAGCAACGATAAAGTCAAAGGTTCTATAAAAAAACTTAGTGACTTCGTCTATCAACACATCTTGAAGTTAACTTTCTTTATTTGAGGTGACAAACGCAGTTGCGGTCATGGAATCTAATGTTCGTAGTTAGTAATCGTATTACTTAATAACGATGTAACCGCAAGTTTAGCTTGAAAGTTGGAAATTTTTGTGGGGTATATTACACATCATAAGTTATGAGAAATGAAGGAAACCAGAAAAACTTCATTAGTTTGGGAGCAGAGAACAGCACTTCCTGTCAGTTTCACTTAATGTCAGTAGGTGTTATTTCATTTCTTTTCATGCAAATCCATTCACAGACATAACATAAGTTCTAGTTACTATTTTTTCCATGTTCTTATATTCGATGCAATATAACTAATAAATAACTAAATTTGAAATTAATGTTAAACATAAATTAAATATAATAAATTTGTAAACATTGTTTAATATTGTTATAATACAAATAATACTACATATTTGTAAATAAGTAAATACATAAATAAATAAAGTGCAAAATTAGAAACTTCGATATTTATTAAACAAAATTTAGCAAAATCATGGAAATCATTGATCACGTTCTCATCTACAGAATTTATTGACGGTAGGGAAAAATTTTTGGGGCCTTTTTCTCATAATAAATTGTAACATAATGCAATTTAGCACGTTTGAAATAAGAACAGCGGCATTATTGTTTCCTGTAACCAAATGGGAGAGTCTAACCTTCCCCCGCGGTATCTTGGAAAATGGGGATGGTTTGGCGTCGCAGAGGATGCGGTAATTGCGGTTAGGCCTCGAACTGTTATGTGCAAATTCCGTTTACACGGTGGCAAGCTGCGGGAAGGTTCTACCGTAATCAAAGTTTCAGAGAAAGATAACTGCCTACAAAGGTAATTTTGATAACATTTTTTTATTGAAGAGTATATTCAATGTTTAGATTATCTTTGTCTGTAGGGAATTTGTCGGATTTTATGAACATTTTATTGTTACATTACACTTTTTAGTCTATTCTCACTTTCTACTGTTTAAAGGATTATAAATATTTCAATCCAGGATTTTCAAACATTATTAAATGCACAAGGTGCAGGAAACTATAGGCGAGTATACAGAGTTTCTCCTGAACACGAATCTGAAAATTATTATAATTATTTTTTAATCAAATAAATATCCCAGTTATAACTAGTTTTTTAAAGTGCACTTTAATTCTTATGTACGCTACTGAGCGGCGTAAGCCGAGGCACCCGGAATTTGTTTGTGAATTTGTGTTTTCTTTATCTACAGGGTGTCCCATTTTTATTCTGAAAAAATTCAGGAAAAGGTAGATCCGATAAAATTAAAGGGACTTTACTATATAAACTTATTTCGAAATCTAAACCCTTTCCGAAATACAGGGTGTTGAAGTTGAATTATTTTTTAAATTTTTTGTTAATATCTCTTAGAGTTATAAATCAATTGTTCTCAAATTTTGTGTGGTGAATGCCACAGTGCACTAGTAATAATTCNACTGTGGCATTCACCACACAAAATTTGAGAACTATTGATTTACAACTCTAAGTGATATTAACAAAAAATGATACAAAAAAATTCAACTTCAACAGTGTGTTTCGAAAATGGTTCAGATTTCGAAATAAGTTTATATAGTAAAGTCCCTTTAATTTTATCGGATCTACCTTTTCCTGAATTTTTTCAGAATAAAAATGGGACACCCTGTATATTGTGGGCCGTAACAATAGAAATAATTTATTAAAACAGATTGGTTGCATTTGTATAATTTAGCATGGTGTTATTATAAAGTCAACATATTTTTTTGATATCACTGTGATCGAAGCGCTGAACATTAAAAATAAAATATTTTATCGTTTCTAAAAAAATAAAAATTTTTAAATGATATATTAAATTTTAGCTAGTATTGGTACAGTTATTATGTTACTAATCGTAAATATATTTTTTAATCAACTGTTAGACAACAGAACTAATTAAAAATGATTTTGTGAAAACAGGTTAATTTAATTAATTAATAATCAATTCAATTACAACGAATTGTTATTTTAAGGTCTCCATATTTTTTACAAAGACATATCACTTTGTTTAAGGAGGAATAGAAAATAACAATTGACAAAATTGAGTCCAATTTTGATCCCTGTATCTGAAAAATATTCTCTCTCTGAGAGCAGGGGAATTTTATTATTTCATTGTCAATTTGCCAATCGCCTGTGATTAAGCTATTACCGGGATATATTGGAATACAATTCTCAATGCGAATTGCGGTTCAATGATTTTTTTGTGCCCAGTGTTTGACTTTAATCTGTCGCTTCACAATACCCAAAGCGTCAGTTAAAATATTATTTATCCGTACTGCTTAGTATTGACATACGCTTTATTAATGTCCCAAGTCTGTACATCAGTATCTTTAATTATAAAAAATATGAAAGGTATCTACACACATATGGGGTATCAGGAGAAGAAGAATAGAAAAAATAATTGAGGAAATACTGAGGATATTTCAGCAAAATTCGCGATAATTGCTTCTATTAGTAAGAAACTTGCAGCAAATTAAAAATTGTAATTATTTTTTTGTGGGTATGAAATTTCTTAACCTATTTATTTGTCATGTAACTGATTTGTTACAAAACGTCCAGTTTTATGTTACTACCTTCGTCTGCTTTTATAAAATCGAGTTCAGTAAACTCACTCTGATTTTATCTGTGTGCAAACCCCCAAATTCCAACTCCTTGCTATATCTTTTATTTTGGGCAGAGGAGCTTACTATATCGTTTGTAGCTCTTTGAGACTACTCTCTGTACTGTATCTAAAACATTTTGTGTTCAACAAAGCATATTAAACTTTTGAACGTAAAATATATCAACTGAAATACTCTGACGAGCTGTATAAAATGATGTATTGTTATTTATCTTAATTAAAACGTTATACTTCTCTTTAGAATTTTCTCAAGGAATACATTTGTTTGTGTTATTCTCTAGATGTCCATATTTGTTTTGTTTTAAGTATAATAAAAAGAATTTAATTTGTAATTCGATATGGACAAGTATGCTACAAATTGTGCAAGACAAGGTAAATAAAAATTGTTATATACTTTTGTATAGCGATAGTAAATGAAAATATTTTATTGCGAGATAATTTTAGTGTGTTTTCTGTTTAAAGTCCAGTCAAAAGTAGTTGCAAATGCTCCGTCCCTGTGAAGCAGAAGACGCTGAGTGTAAATCGAAATTTTCACCTATGTTTCGATTTTAAATTATCACTCAAGTTTCGAATGCAATCTCTGGAACTGTCTACAGAACCGTAAACTAGTCCAAACAACCTACACCGCGGTTGCCTGCATTAGAAGAGCACAATACGTTTAGCATGATGTCCAAAATTTCTTTCATTTCGATGCCAAGAATGCTACAAAATTTGAGCTGGGACAGGGTTTGAATTGACTTACATAAATAAAAAATAACAACTTCTATTCAGTGCAGAGTCCAAGCAGCACCTGACATCGCCCAAATCCGCAGAGGCCTGACGTCAGGATGTTTCCACCCCAAAGTGTGATGGAACGTCGACTCTAGCATCTTGCAGTAATAACCAGAGAAGAGGCCTGTGGTCAGTATCCGTACACGACCCGAATTCAAGAGTATTCCTTTCGATACCTTGAAGCCGTTTTTGCTTATTTAAAGGGAAATAAGTCCAAGTGTTATTGCGGGGATCTATCCACTCCAGGCGGAACAAATCAAAGCATGGACCAAATTTCTAAACAGAAATCCAGCTGAAACGGAGAAATACCGACTAGTGTGATACGCTCTACCATAAGCGTCCGGCGACCTCGACTACCTGTATTGATTTTAATCATATATTTTTTTTATATATTTATATATTTTAATTGATGTTATCCTCAAACGTTTTTCCGCTTATAGGCTTCCATATGTATCGATTTCTAAGTTTTATTTTTGGGGTCAGTCATTAACTTTTCAATTTATCTGTCAGAGGGTGAGTTAAATATGATTTTGTGAAGCAACTTTAAGTGGCATACTAAAAATAAGAATCGATATACCACAAATCAATCAGCGTTCCTGGTGCCGTTAAAGGCAGGCTTTCAACAAAAACTCTACCACTAAAAGTAGTATGTAGTCTACCTAGACTGGTTTTACTCAGGCTGAAATTGTTGAAATATATAAAAATAACGGGTTCTTAGAGTAGGTACATGAAAGTTGCTTCGGAGAAATAAAAGGAATGTTGTATTATAGTGTCTAGTTGTTAAGAGACACTACTAGTTAAAGAAACAGAAGGCACAGACAACATTAAAACATTATTACTAATAAAGTTTTATACAGAGTGATTTATTAGACTTTTGACATTATTTCAATTTTTATTTGCCATGTAAAAGATCTGTAAAATTTCAGGGCACTTCAAATTGAAATGCTATTTTCAAGTATAACAACCATTTGTTTTGTATTTGCTTTAGTTCAATGACTCCGATACTGACTAGGAACATGCTAAAATGTAACAACGACAATTTTTCTCCAAAAGAATATTTGACACACTAATTACATATTGTTTCAACAATACGTATATATTATTTACACGAGTTATTCTGTGGACGGATGAGACTGAGTTTACAAAGCAGACATCTTCTTCTGTGATAATAAATTAAGACTTTCGTATACGCTTAGTCAATTGATAATGATCCAGACCTGGTTCAAGCTACCGACAATGCCACAAACACAATTCATGAGCAATGGGACAAATGTGATCGCATTCACGCACATCATTTTATTTCTTTTTCCACTTCACGGTATTGATATCCATCAATTTTGTTTTGTTTGTGTTATTGAAATAAACCACTCTGTACACCAACATAATATATAGATATTGCTTGCTATAATAAGCCTTGAAATTAATTTTTAGTTTGTTTACATTAATGGAGGAAAGAAGTGAGATATTAAACGTATATAGTGCAAGGATTTATTAAAAACTGTAATTATCTAAGAATATGTTGTGGTAAATGTGCTTTCTTTATATTTCAGTTCTGAATTGGATTCTATTTGATTAGGATTTTAAATATAATCGTAACAAATCAGATACTATGCTACAACAGATACGATTCAGTTTTAAGAAAGAATTATGGAGAGTATCCATTATGTTATATAATATTATATTACCTTATATTTTGTTGTGAGGACTATTTTTCCTTCTCTTCTTATACTTTTATTTGTTATATCCCTATGAATGTCACGGTTTGAATTTCGATTAAATAGCTTGAAAAATGCGAACGACTTTAATTACACGTATATTTTTTTATTAGGAGAGGGTCAAAGAACTCGGAAAATGTCCCTCGAGGGTCGAATGGAATCAATTTTTCACAGGATTTGGATTGGGAACATGTCGCTTTATATAACCTAATCTCTGTTCCTGCCAAATTTTTAATAATCTCTTTTATTTCATCCCGGAATTGATAAACATCTGTCGTATAAATCTCAGTTTTTAAATTCCTCTAATAAAACATATTTCCAGTTATTATTTATTTTCAACTACTTTGCTTAATGAACTTTGCACGGGGTGATTATATATATTAGGATATGTGTTTTCCTGAAAAAAAGACTGAAGATAATTAAATTCCGTAAACGGAGTTATATTTTATGTGGCTGTCTTAAAGCTAAATCCATATACATCTGGGTAGGCAAAATCTAGAGTTTGATTAACCTGAAATATAATTGATTAACATGAAGTACAAATACTGCTTTCTAAAAATAAGTTAACCATTTTCGAATATATCCTGCGGCTTTTATCATTATGATTGCATATAGTTTTTTGCATTGCATTTCGGTTTTAGTCTTCAATATAACGATAGGATGTAACACAGTTATAAGGTTTGCAATGCAAATATTGTACCTATGTATATGTATATGTCTGTAATAGGATCTGTCAATGTCAGTAGCATGCATAATAAAAAAGATAATGNTTGAAATTAATTTTTAGTTTGTTTACATTAATGGAGGAAAGAAGTGAGATATTAAACGTATATAGTGCAAGGATTTATTAAAAACTGTAATTATCTAAGAATATGTTGTGGTAAATGTGCTTTCTTTATATTTCAGTTCTGAATTGGATTCTATTTGATTAGGATTTTAAATATAATCGTAACAAATCAGATACTATGCTACAACAGATACGATTCAGTTTTAAGAAAGAATTATGGAGAGTATCCATTATGTTATATAATATTATATTACCTTATATTTTGTTGTGAGGACTATTTTTCCTTCTCTTCTTATACTTTTATTTGTTATATCCCTATGAATGTCACGGTTTGAATTTCGATTAAATAGCTTGAAAAATGCGAACGACTTTAATTACACGTATATTTTTTTATTAGGAGAGGGTCAAAGAACTCGGAAAATGTCCCTCGAGGGTCGAATGGAATCAATTTTTCACAGGATTTGGATTGGGAACATGTCGCTTTATATAACCTAATCTCTGTTCCTGCCAAATTTTTAATAATCTCTTTTATTTCATCCCGGAATTGATAAACATCTGTCGTATAAATCTCAGTTTTTAAATTCCTCTAATAAAACATATTTCCAGTTATTATTTATTTTCAACTACTTTGCTTAATGAACTTTGCACGGGGTGATTATATATATTAGGATATGTGTTTTCCTGAAAAAAAGACTGAAGATAATTAAATTCCGTAAACGGAGTTATATTTTATGTGGCTGTCTTAAAGCTAAATCCATATACATCTGGGTAGGCAAAATCTAGAGTTTGATTAACCTGAAATATAATTGATTAACATGAAGTACAAATACTGCTTTCTAAAAATAAGTTAACCATTTTCGAATATATCCTGCGGCTTTTATCATTATGATTGCATATAGTTTTTTGCATTGCATTTCGGTTTTAGTCTTCAATATAATGATAGGATGTAACACAGTTATAAAGTTTGCAATGCAAATATTGTACCTATGTATATGTATATGTCTGTAATAGGATCTGTCAATGTCAGTAGCATGCATAATAAAAAAGATAATGTAGGCTCAGTATAATAATTCATAGATATGTAGGTATATTCATCCTTTCTCTAGTTTGCCTAAAAGTTTGAATAGAATGTTCTATATTCTCAATTGTAGACTTGAAAATATTTTTAGAATCGTTCTCGTAAAAAAAACCTTAATTTTCTTATTTAAATTCAACATTTGATTTGTTCAAATAAACCACAACATGTACCACATGTTTACTTACTAGTAATATGTACTTTTAATTGTTAAATTAATATTGAATAAAATACATTAAATTATATTAATTAGTAATGCAAATATGGTTAATTGAAGGTGTCGAATTTATTTAAAACTGTCTGTTTTTAAATACTATTAAATGTTTAGATACAAAAAGAATCATCAGCATAATAACACAGCCCCACAAAAAAAGTGGCAGGTCCGAAAGACAAGACCATGGTATCCTTATGGTTTTGGGGTCGCTGAATCCGAATCGGTGTCCGTTTGACGCGATTAGCTCTGGTTTAAGGTCAGTTCAACGTTAAATGTAGAAATAAATTGTCAACAAACTAAACCTACGTATCTATACGTTTTTGGAGTCACCGAATCCGAATCGGGTGTCCGCTTGACCCGATCAGATCTGGTTTAAGTTCAGTTCAAGGTCAAATGTAGAGAATCAATTGCCAACAAAGTAAATCTACATATCTATAAGTTTTTGGGGTCGCCGAATCCGAATCTGATGTCCGTTTGAAGCGATAAGGTCTATTAAATATTTTCTAATACAAATAGACCAATTAACATACGAAGGATACTTATACAAATATTTTGGTTTTAAACAGAAGTGAAATATTTGATTGGGTTTGAGCAGAGAGGAAGGTTTCACCAAGATATTAAAGAAGGGAGAAATTTGGGTGTCAATGAAACTATCACCGATATTGTTAGTGATACCAGTCATGACGAATATATTCCATATTACGTTGTGAAAAAGACAGGAACAATCTCACAAAAAAAGTAAATGATGTTCGAGATTTGGGCCTGGCAGAGAATGGAGCAGAGTTCCTAATATCATGACTAAAAAAATACTAAGGAAGTCGGAAAAGTGAAAGCTTTTTACTATCAGTATAGAAATAGGGAATATTTTTCTAACGATGAAAACTTTTCCTTATGTTACTACAATGATATTGTTGGATAAATCACTTCAAACATGGATGTTATAAACCTAACGCACATTTAAACAAGAGTGCCATAATTTGAGGATAGTCTTATATAGGATCAAATACGAACAACATAAATGGCTTTACATTTGACCTTCAACTGAACTTAAACCAGATCTGATCGAGTCAAACGAACGCCGGATTCGGATTCGGCGGCTCCAAAAACGTATAGATACGTAGGTTTAGTTTGTTGACAATTGATTTTCTACATTTGACCTTGAACTGACCTTAAACTAATCGCGTCAAATTGACACCGGATTCGGATTCAGCGACCCCAAAGACGTATAGATACATAGGTTTAGTTTGTTGACAATTGCTGTTCTACATTTGACCTTGAACTGACCTTAAACCAGAGCTAATGGTGTCAAACGCACACCGGATTCGGATTCAGCGACCCAAAAACCATATGGATACCATGTTCTTGTCTTTCGGACCTGCCACTTTTTTTGTGGAGCTGTGTAATCATTTGCTAGCACATTTCAAGAATTTCAGCTAAATGTCTATTTAATCTATTTAATTTCTTCTCTTCCTAATTCAAGTTTCTCAAAACCTATAAAATAATTGAAACTAGAGGTGCCTATAATTTTAAAACTCTGAAAAACTGTTTNCACAGCCCCACAAAAAAAAGTGGCAGGTCCGAAAGACAAGACCATGGTATCCATATGGTTTTGGGGTCGCTGAATCCGAATCCGGTGTCCGTTTGACACGATTAGGCTCTGGTTTAAGGTCAGTTCAAGGTCAAATGTAGAAAATCAATTGTCAACAAACTAAACCTATGTATCCATACGTTTTTGGGTCGCCGAATCCGAATCCGGTGTCCGTTTGTCGCGATTAGCTCTGGTTTAAGGTCAGTTCAAGGTCAAATGTAAAAATCAATTGTCAACAAACTAAACCTACGTATCTATACGTTTTTGGAGTCACCGAATCCGAATTCGGTGTCCGCTTGACTCGATCAGATCTGGTTTAAGTTCTGTTCAAGGTCAAATGTAGAGAATCAATTTCCAACAAAGTAAGTCTACATATCCATAAGTTTTTGGGGTCGCCGAATCCGAATCTGATGTCCGTTGGACTCTATCAGATCTGGGTTGAGGTCAGTTCAAGGTCAAATGTGGAAAATCAATTGAAAACAAAGTAAACTTACATATCTATACGTTTTGGGGGTCGTTGAATCCGAATCTGATGTCCGTTTGAAGCGATAAGGTCTATTAAATATTTTCTAATAACAAATAGATCAATTAACATACGAAAGATACTTATACAAATATTTTGGTTTTAAACCGAAGTGAAAAATTTGATTGGGTTTGAGCAGAGAGGAAAGTTTCACCAAGATATTAAAGAAGGGAGAAATTTGGATGGCAATGAAACTATCACCGATATTGCTAGTGATACCAGTGATGACGAATATATTCCATATCACGTTGTGAAAAAGACAGGAACAATATCACAAAATAAATAAATGATGTTCGAGATTTGGGCCTGGCAGAGAATGGATCAGAGTTCCTAATATCATGGCTAAAAAAATACTAAGGAAGTCGGAAAAGTGAAAGCATTTTGCTATCAGTACAGAAATAAGGAATATTTTTCTAACGATGAAGAATTTTCCTTAGGTTACTACAATGATATTGTTGGATAAATCACTTCAAACCTGGATGTTATAAACCTAACGCACATTGAAACAAGAGTGCCATAATTTGGGGATAGTCTTATATAGGATCAAATACGAACATAAATGGCTTTACATTTGACCTTGAACTGAACTTAAACTAGATCTGATCAACACAGGATTCGGATTCGGCGATTCCAAAAACGTATAGATACGTAGGTTTAGTTTGTTGATAATTGGTTTTGTACATTTGACCTTGGACTGACCTTAAACTAGACCTCATCGCGTCACATTGACACCGGATTCGGATTCAGCAGCCCCAAAGACGTATAGATACATAGGTTTAGTTTGTTGACAATTGCTTTTCTACATTTGACCTTGAACTGAGCTTAAACCAGAGCTAATGGTGTCAAACGCACACCGGATTCGGATTCAGCGACCCAAAAACCATATGGATACCATGGTCTTGTCTTTCGGACCTGCCACTTTTTTTTTGGAGCTGTGTAATCATTTGCTAGCACATTTGAAGAATTTCAGCTAAATGTCTATTTAATCTATTTAATTTCTTCTCTTCCTAATTCAAGTTTCTCAAAACCTATAAAATAATTGAAACTAGAGGTGCCTATAATTTTAAAACTCTGAAAAACTGTTTTAATTCAGATTGTTTTTAGCACAACAAAATTGAACTCCAAATTTTTTTCCTAACAAAGTAATTTTTCAACTTAACCCCCACTAGTTATGGTCTCTTGTGAACTGAATTTATTTGAAAATATTAAAAATTCCACGATATCTCAGTAGACCTTGCTGTGCCATTCTTGGTAATCTCCCTATTACAGCTTTAGAACAATACAGGAATTGAAATTACATAGAGCCAGGGGAATTCAGGATATAAACGTGCAGACGTGGAACGGCTAGGAGCTTAATCTGAAGTGGTTTTCATTATAACGATTGCGAATAGTTTAACCGCGAATTGCATACGATATCATTAATTTCCGCTACCGTGTGTGAGTTCATAAGCGTCGACCGCAAGCGGTTAGTAGAGGCAGGAATCTCTATACTATTTTGTTCAGTACGTTAAAAAATAATTACAGGACTTCGCGGTAGGGTTTAAAAATATTTTCTTTGCCATGAGCTATCGTGCAAGTCAAAATAATGAAAACTTGACAGAATGTTAATGCTGCATTCATACGAAGTTTTTTATATTTTTTCATTATCTACAATACAGACAATATTTCTTGTTTTAATTGAATTGCCCCTGTTTTTATTTCCACTTATTGGTTTTTTAGTACCTACATTTGCAGGACAAAAAAGTTCTGAGTACATAGATCCTGTGGATTTTTTGTTGCTGAATCCGAATCCTCAGCCCAAAAACCGACTAGGGCATTTTTGTGTANTTTTTAGTACCTACATTTGCAGGACAAAAAAGTTCTGAGTACATAGATCTCGTGCATTTTTTGATGCTGAATCCGAATCCGCAGCCCACTAGATCTACTAAGGCATTTTTTTGTAAAACGCTAAAATACAGTGTGTCCCGAAATTCATGCAACAAAATTTGGCAATAGATTCTTAAGACAAATTTAGGGGACCCGTATTTTTTCTTTTTGCCAACTGGCCCCCTCTTTCGGAGTTACAGCCCCCTGAAATCTGCCCCTAGGAAGTCTTTTTTATATCTCAAAACCATGTTGTGCGAAAATCACTAAATTTTGTATACAGGGGTTTTATGACATGTGGAATCTCACAGTGCTACGCTTTTTGGCGAAAAACCCCCTTAAGATACTTTTTCGTGGGCCCCCTTGTCTTTGGAACCAGAAAAATTTGGTCGCAAATTTGATTTTTTTAAAATCAAGTTAGCTAGAAAACCATTGATTTTTATCTCTTGATATTTGTTTCGTAAAACACAATGTTTTTGAGTAAAATGGCGAATCACGATATGCATTCGATCACATTTTGACATTTTTCTCGAAAAAATTGCGTTTTACGAAAAAAGTATAATGAGACAAAAAGTTTCTAAAACTTATGGCTTTCTAGTGGACAGACAATTTTTAAGAAATTTAAATATGCGACCAAATTTTTTTGGCTCCAAATACAAGGGGGCCCACGAAAAATTGTCTTAAGGGGATTCCCCCGCCAAAAAATATAGCACCAGCAGATTCCACATTTCATAAAACCCCTGTGTACCAAAAAAGCAAAGTAAGAAAAGCTTTATAATGAAAATCAACAGTTTGTAAATAGGTTCAGAAAACATCGGAAAGAAATATATGCGAATTAAATCCACACCCACCCCTACGAAGGGGTTAATTTCACGCTTAAGATCATAACGAATGTTGGTGCAAAACAATTTGAAACCATTATACAACCACATGTAGGTGGATAGACAATAGACAATCCACGTAGGTGGATAGACAACATATCAAAAAAATATAATAGTATAATCGTTTTTGTTAAGTACTTTTAATCTTTGGTGAGACTAAAAGTGACTAAAATGGTAGTTTTAATTCACGTAGTATAAAAAAGTTGTTTCTGTGGTTAAACGAATTTATGAAAAAAATAACCATGTCTAAACAATTGCTTCTACCTCTATGGTTTCAGACCCATTGCCATATTAATACTGCAGGAAGATGTGGTTTCAGTTATTAATGATTAACATTGTGTGACTGTGCATAACGATATTTCATCATTTCATTCCTTGAAAAATGAAAAAATAATCATATAAAATTGATTTTAATTTGTTGAAATTTGTTGAAATACATATTTTAAAATACATTTATAATTGCTTCGGCATGTGTTGTATTTAGGACTATTTTTTATAAGACATTCATAGATAATAAACTTGGAAAGGTCATTTCTTTACTTCTACACATATAAAAACATTTAAGTCACCTTTATGACTAATAAAATATACTGCCGCTCTCAAGGTAGGTTAAAATGTACAAGTTACATCTACTTTTATTGAGTATTTAATTATCAAAGCTTTAATATTCTGGTAACGGTCAGAGTTAGACTAACTTTTTTAAGTTGATTATAAGTTTTCATGTTGGATATACTTTTAGATGGATCTTAGTCAGAGTATTAAAGTTTAAGTACGCACAGGTATAAAATTGCCTTGATTAAACAAAATTTACATTCGTATTTGTCTGTACTCTATTCTCTATACTGATTTTTTTTGTATGAATATTGTTTATACATTTTTAAGATGCATATTTTCTCTGGATTCTCGCAAGATAAAAGATAAGCCAAACACGAAAAATATGATACCTCACCTCATAGAAAATTCTCAAGTCGCACTTTCTTCAGGCATATAGTATGCAAAATGTGGCAAACCTTACCGATATCCAGTAAATATCTCATGGAAGGGTTCACCTGTAGACTTTCAATTTGGTACATACTATCAATAATTCATCCGTGTAATACCCCGGATCGCATCAGCGACGTACACGTAAGGGTTCGAATAAATTATTTGTTGACATTTAACCGATATGTAAAGCAATAAGAATTTTTATACCTCCAATAAAACCGACACTTAAGAAATATGAATTCGTAAGCTCATTTCTTTAAATAATGGGCAAACGTAATACTAATTTTCTTCATCCAATTATTTAATGTGTAACAGAAAACAATTAAAACCAAATAACGGTGGGCACATCTAAACGGATGGGCGGCCATCCACAGTCCTATGGGTTGAGAATTCCTATGTTGAAAAACTCGTCCCCTGTGCGTGAAAAAGCGACGTGCTTGCATTCTGTCAACCTCCACGATTAATTGTATCCACCTTCACGTTTTGATAAAGGAAAAGCACAGCGCGTAAAAATCCTGATCAATCAAACAGGGGGTTGCCACATCGGACAAAGCGCGATAGTAAAGTTACCCCAACCTCAGTCCCCTGTGATTCTAGTCCCAATGCTAATAACAGTGACGCAGATCTATTCTGAAATACATGGAATATAAGAATAATAGCTATCCTATCTAGTTATAGTAAATCCGAAAGCAAAGGTTAAAAGCATTCTTGATGTGATATACTGCCCTACTTCAGAAAAAGACCGTATGTGCAGTTTTGTGACAAACTGAAATAATTACATTTTCGAAATCTATATCGCACATCTATAAATATCAAAAATATCGTTTTTGTTTCTTTGTACATTTTAAATTTCTAATATTGTGTCACTCTTATTTTCTTCGTCGCTATACTAGAAAAAACACCGTATGCAGACGTATGCATGTATTTCATTAAACCCCGCATGTGGCCACATACGGCTTTCTTCTCTAGCAAACGCGTTGAATAACGATGTTTTTAACAAATTAAATTCGTATGTGTTGACATGCGTTGTTTTAAATTAAAGAACAATTAAACATTATTTGTATTTGCAACACAATATATTAAAAATTGTAAAATATCCTGTAAAAACATCCAAAATATCATGTATACGATGTAAACGCTCTACTTCTTCTATTAATTTCTGTTTAAAATGGAGCACATACTGCACATACGGCATTTTTACCTAGCAAAATTTTAAATTTATTAAGACAAAACAACATATGCGACGCTGTTTTTATTGAAATTGCAATGTTTTCTAACATTTTTTAATACATTAACATTTGTATTTCATTTGCCGTTACCGAATCAAGTTATTACCTTAATTAGTAAATGAATTACAGCCAAATGAAGTATGCCTAATAATTCGTTGCAATTTTCTCTAAACTGTCATATGTGCACATACGATCTTCTTCTGAAGTAGGGCAGTATAGTGGATTCAGAACAAAATGCTCACGATATGCATTCGATCACATTTTGACATTTTTCTCGAAAAAATTGCGTTTTACGAAAAAAGTATAATGAGACAAAAAGTTTCTAAAACTTATGGCTTTCTAGTGGACAGACAATTTTTAAGAAATTTAAATATGCGACCAAATTTTTTTGGCTCCAAATACAAGGGGGCCCACGAAAAATTGTCTTAAGGGGATTCCCCCGCCAAAAAATATAGCACCAGCAGATTCCACATTTCATAAAACCCCTGTGTACCAAAAAAGCAAAGTAAGAAAAGCTTTATAATGAAAATCAACAGTTTGTAAATAGGTTCAGAAAACATCGGAAAGAAATATATGCGAATTAAATCCACACCCACCCCTACGAAGGGGTTAATTTCACGCTTAAGATCATAACGAATGTTGGTGCAAAACAATTTGAAACCATTATACAACCATATATAGAAATGTAGGTGGATAGACAACATATCAAAAAAATATAATAGTGTAATCGTTTTTGTTAAGTACTTTTAATCTTTGGTGAGACTAAAAGTGACTAAAATGGTAGTTTTAATTCACGTAGTATAAAAAAGTTGTTTCTGTGGTTAAACGAATTTATTAAAAAAATAACCATGTCTAAACAATTGCTTCTACCTCTATGGTTTCAGACCCATTGCCATATTAATACTGCAGGAAGATGTGGTTTCAGTTATTAATGATTAACATTGTGTGACTGTGCATAACGATATTTCATCATTTCATTCCTTGAAAAATGAAAAAATAATCATATAAAATTGATTTTAATTTGTTGAAATTTGTTGAAATACATATTTTAAAATACATTTATAATTGCTTCGGCATGTGTTGTATTTAGGACTATTTTTTATAAGACATTCATAGATAATAAACTTGGAAAGGTCATTTCTTTACTTCTACACATATAAAAACATTTAAGTCACCTTTATGACTAATAAAATATACTGCCGCTCTCAAGGTAGGTTAAAATGTACAAGTTACATCTACTTTTATTGAGTATTTAATTATCAAAGCTTTAATATTCTGGTAACGTTCAGAGTTAGACAAACTTTTTGAAGTTGATTAGAAGTTTTCGTGTTGGATATACTTTTAGATGGATCTTAGTCAGAGTATTAAAGTTTAAGTACGCACAGGTATAAAATTGCCTTGATTAAACAAAATTTACATTCGTATTTGTCTGTACTCTATTCTCTATACTGATTTTTTTTGTATGAATATTGTTTATACATTTTTAAGATGCATATTTTCTCTGGATTCTCGCAAGATAAAAGATAAGCCAAACACGAAAAATATGATACCTCACCTCATAGAAAATTCTCAAGTCGCACTTTCTTCAGGCATATAGTATGCAAAACGTGGCAAACCTTACCGATATCCAGTAAATATCTCATGGAAGGGTTCACCTGTAGACTTTCAATTTGGTACATACTATCAATAATTCATCCGTGTAATACCCCGGATCGCATCAGCGACGTACACGTAAGGGTTCGAATAAATTATTTGTTGACATTTAACCGATATGTAAAGCAATAAGAATTTTTATACCTCCAATAAAACCGACACTTAAGAAATATGAATTCGTAAGCTCATTTCTTTAAATAATGGGCAAACGTAATACTAATTTTCTTCATCCAATTATTTAATGTGTAACAGAAAACAATTAAAACCAAATAACGGTGGGCACATCTAAACGGATGGGCGGCCATCCACAGTCCTATGGGTTGAGAATTCCTATGTTGAAAAACTCGTCCCCTGTGCGTGAAAAAGCGACGTGCTTGCATTCTGTCAACCTCCACGATTAATTGTATCCACCTTCACGTTTTGATAAAGGAAAAGCACAGCGCGTAAAAATCCTGATCAATCAAACAGGGGGTTGCCACATCGGACAAAGCGCGATAGTAAAGTTACCCCAACCTCAGTCCCCTGTGATTCTAGTCCCAATGCTAATAACAGTGACGCAGATCTATTCTGAAATACATGGAAACTCAAAATAATGGAATATAAGAATAATAACTATCCTATCTAGTTATAGTAAATCCGAAAGCAAAGGTTAAAAGCATTCTTGATGTGATATAGTGGATTGAAAACAAAATGAACCAAAAGAAAACCGAAAGATTTTGCCTTTTGTTGTATGGTTAAGATATATTTTTAATAATGATTAGCTGAGAAATTTATCCATATGACGAAAATGTTAAATACAAATTCAAAATTATCATGGACCATGGTGTCCTGCACCTATGAATTGTGTTATTTGAAACAAAAATACTGAAATAATACAATTTCTGAAATATATGGCACCTATTCCAAAACACTACTGATAACAGAAATATAATTTCAATTTCTGAATGTAAACTGACTACTTTCCGAAAGTAGTAATATAAAAATTTTAATGCATCAACAGAAATCAATTCGTTTTTCATGATTATGCACACACAATTGTTGAATATTAATAATGAAAAATATTTTAAAAATCCAAATTGTGAATTTATATATTCAGATACAGGGTGATTTCACTTTAAATACAGAAACTGCAGGACTAGATTCATTGCTAAAAAATAAGTAGAGTTTGCTCTATAAATTTTTTCCTGCGGGACTCGGTATTCGAGATACGGGGTGTTAAAGTTTAACAAAAAATATATATTTTTTCTGCTATATCTTCATAATGCGCTGATGGAATTGAATTAAATTTACCACAGTGTATTCACTTAATTAGACCTTTTTTTGGGTATAATATTAACCTTGTGGCGTGGCGTGCTAGGTGCCTCCCTATTTTCCTAAGAAAAAACTACGCCACTGGCGGTTTTTTGTAGAAATAATATTACATTCAGGTACTGTTACATTAAATGAATGCAAAATGTTTCTTGGTGTTTTTTAAGTTGCACCTTCAGTAGCACGCTACTTGTTAATGCTACGAGTTTAATATTACATTAAATAAAAGGTCTAATTGCGAGAATACGAATATTCATTCAAATCGTTAAGTATAATATGAAGATATGACCGAAAATATTATTTTTTTTGGAAACTTGAACACCCTGTATCTCGAATACCACGTCCCCCAGGAAAAAGTTTATAGAGCAGACACTACTTATTTTTTAGCAACTAATCTATTCTTGCATTTTCTGTATTTAAAGTGAAATATTAAAGTGAAATCACCCTGTATATTACTTGTATATAGAAATAAAATTGATGCTTTCTGAAAAATATGTGATTAACTCTAAAGTAAAATTAACTTAACTAAAGTTAACTGATGCTTTCCGAAATAAGCACAAAGTTTTTTGGCTATGCAGATGTCATAAATGTGTTCACTGTTCACAATGTCAGACCTCATGTAACAGACTTTAGAAATTGTAGAAGAATAATGCAGGTAATTCCGAAACAAAATGATTTTTCACAAAAAAGAAGAAGCTTGGAAGCTTAGCCACTTCGGAATACGATTTTATATAAACCAAGAGTTGAAGTATCTAAGGGAAGCTAACCCGGAATATGTATATACAGAGAACCTTAAACACGTGAGATATTTCTTTAAAAGCTGCCAAACGAGCAGTAGAAAAAATCTTAGAAATAAATCCACATGGGATACGATTGTGAAAAGGCCAATAGGTACATACGGCGATCCAACCTGGTGACCAAAGACAAATAAAAAAATGGCAGAACGAGTGCTATGGAAGTACNCTGCCAGTCGCCCGTACCGGTATTATGACGTCAGCAATGGTTGCTCAACGTTTTTCCGCGCTCTGTTTTCATTAATTTATTTCACACATTTCTTGTTGAAACATAAAATTGATTTTTGGCATACTAACTAATTAAAGGGTAAACTTTTGAAATATGCAATAAAAAAATTTTACTGAATGGGCCTATTGTTGAATATTAAAAATGAGAAATATTTTACAAATCCAAATTGTGAATTTATATATTCAGATACAGGGTGATTTCACTTTAAATACATAAACTGCAGAACTAGATTCATTGCCAAAAAATAAGTAGAGTTTGCTCTATAATTTTTTTCCTGCGAGACTCGGTATTCGGGATACAGGGTGTTAGAGTTTACAAGTTTTATTGGATGTAATATTAACCTTGTGACTCTAACCAGTGGCGAGGCGTGTTAGGTGCCTCCCTATTTTCCTAAGGAAGAAATACGCCACTGGTTTTTTGTAGAAATATTACATTCAGGTACTGTTATATTAAATGAATGAAAATTGTTTCTTGGTGTTTTTTAAGTTGCACCTTCAGTATCACGCTACTGGTTAATGCTACGAGGTTAATATTACATTCAATAAAAGGTCTAATTGCGTGAATACGGTGTAATAAATTTCATTCAAATCATTCAGAAGATATGAAGATATGACCGAAAATATATATTTTTTTGGAAACTTGAACACCCTGTATCTCGAATATCGCGTCCCCCAGGAAAAAAGTTTATAGAGCAAACTCTACTTATTTTTTGGCAACTAATCTATCCCTGCAGTTTCTGTATTTAAAGTGAAATTACCCTATATATTGTATTACACTCTGTATTTTGAAATAAAATTTATGCTTTCTGAAAAACATGTGATTAATTCTAAAGTAAAATTAACTTAAACTAAAGTTAATTCATGCTTTCCGAAATAAGCACAAGGTTTAGGGTTATGCAGATGACATAAATGTGTTCACTGTTCACAATGTCAGACCTCATGTAACAGACTTTAGAAATTGTAGAAGAATAATGAAAAAAGGATTATGTAGGTAATTCCGAAAGGCTGCCAAACAAGCAAAAAACCTTAGAAATAAATCCACATGGGATACGATTGTGAAAAGGCCAATGGGTATATACGGCGATCCAACATGGTGACCAAAGACAAATAAAAAAATGGCAGAACGAGTGCTATGGAAGTACTACAACTGCTGTCATGGAAACTATTCTGAATCTTTAGAACTCTTTATTAAGGTGGAACCAACAACTCAAGGACACGCCAGTATAACACCAATATCACTAATCGTCAGTTTCAGATGAACAGTCATTATATGTCTCCAAAATTGACTTTTGAGAATCCCTACAATACCCAGTTAAACTGGGGGGTGATCACCGATGGATGCAAAATTGACGATGGAATTGGAATATTTGGTGTAAATGTCTAAACCAAAATAATGTGTGTTCCTTGGAAGCAATAGAAGTATGTTCGAAAATGAAATACACGCGATTGAGCTTTGTTTGTGAAAAACATCAGAACAAATAAACAGAAGATCCAAAGTTTTTTTACTCTAGCTAATGATGTTACACCAAATGGGTACCGGGATGATTTGAAAACGATAATTTAGTGAAGAGACTTTTAAAACTTATCTATGAAGATTATACGGACAACAAAATAAGTCTGCAGGGTTTGATGAAACTGCACACAGCTCTCGCTGTATATTAACGGATAATATACGTATAGACTAAATGAGATATCCGTATGATTTTAGGTAATACATTCTGAATACTTAGGGTTTTATATTTTTTATAATATATGCTATGTCGCTAGATAAAGACTAGAAATAATCATGGTAATTAAATTACTAATATGATATGTACTAATATACATATTTTGGATTTAGGGTCATCGCGTGGGTATGCCTATTTGTTCAATGTATACCTTAATAAATAAATAAAAAACAAGCGAACAGGTTCTACTCGATAACAGTAAGGAATAACCTGTTAAAATGAGGTGTGACTCGTGAAATTTAAATGGAGTAAACAACTGACATGGATTTGGTTGAAGGTGACTATTGTGTTTATACTATAGTTCACATTTCAAGGCGTCTTAAAAGGATGTACGTTTGTTTGCTACGCAATACTGAGTTTGCTACTGCATTCTTTTCGATGTTTGATCTGATTTGAGTGGAAGTCGATTATCTACCAACATTTAGAATAGTATCAACTTAAGTATTTATGTATCTGTGTGTATGTACATATGTTAGTGGACGACTATATTTGGTCTGATCAAGTTTAGTACAATATATTCAGTCAGTTTAATCATTTCGAATGTTGTGAAGGAGACGTGACATTTAATACGACAACTATGAGTACCGTCGCTGTGATAATTTAAAATGTAAACAATTTTTTTTGGTAAAATATTTATGTACCCCATACGAGGTCTGTTCAGAAAATAAGCGAACTTTATTTCTTTAAACTTTAGTTTTACGTTGCATTGTTGTTCTAGAAAAACGCACATTTCAAAAATCATCACTAACCTTTAAACACGTTGCACTCAAATAACAATATTACGAAAACTAAATCGCAATCAACAATCTAAGAATATGCGGTTACAGAGGTTATGGGCTACGCAACACAACCAACCGCATATCACTAAATATCTCCATTAGCGCGTAATTAAAAAAGTTCGGATATTTTCTGAACAGATCTCCTCGTAAATTTGCGTTTGCTGTTCCTTTTGAATGATTAACTATTTTGACTATATGATTTGCATACGCAATTCTTCTTAACTGAATACGCTATAGGTACACTCTATATTAATATAAAAATCCTCAAATTTGTACTCGTATTTGATTTCACATAATATCTTTTTCAAGGTTTATATACGCCTTCAAATAAATATACGTGTACCGTTATTTCTGCATTAAGTCAGCACTCAGTTCTTGAATGTAGGCAGTATGTACAAACGTCTGAAGCTTACTCGAATAAATTTTGAAGCCGGCGTTTCTGATCGGGAGGAAATAAAAGCAGTTAGAGAGGAGGATCACATATAGGACTCGATTGCAAGCTCCCATTCCGTCCCAAACAGTTCTTGTGTGGGAAATAAACCGTCGCATATACTTTATTTTGCATCTCCTTTCCATTTTCTGGTGGGATTTGCAAAAAATGTTCATATTGCTTCTGCTTATATTCTAATACACGATTCTATGTCAAAGTAAATGTTAATAACATTTTATTTCTGCGCTTACACGTAGGCCTGTTGGATGTACATAGAAAATATTTAATATGCAAGCAATGTTTCTGTAAAAAAATTAATTGACACAAAAGTGGTACAATTATTCGGGATATACTCTAATATTTAAATAATTGTATTATTATATTAATTGAAAAGATACAAGGCAATATTGCAATCACAAAGTATACGTCACAAAATAAAAATAAAAAAAATCTAGTAGGTATAAATATATTGTTTATATTAGAGGTTTTTTTTTCAGTTACCTCCAAAATCGTTAATATAGAATAGTGCAATGGGATGTTTACATAAAAAAATGTTTAGCATTTTATCACTGAATAAAAATCACTAAAAACTCTTATATAAATTTATCTTTTTATTTTATTTTGTATATAATTTTTAATTTAAATTTTAAACACTTCAATTCAACTTTTGATGTACTAGATTGTGGACGTTGTTATTACAGAAAACTTTTTAGTAACTCCTCTCTCTCTTTCTGTTACTAAATAAAAGGTCAGTACTATGAGATTTTAGTTGAGATTTCTATTAATAGATGGCGCACAGCTGTCTGCCAAATTCGTTTTACAATTAGTTTTTTATATTTTTTTATTTTCAATTAAATTATGATTTTATACAAAAATAAAATAATACAGGGCAAGTTTTAAGTTTTTTGTCATCTTGTCTCATTTTCTGCTAATAATTAAACAGGTGGTAAACATCCGTTGGGAAATGAGTAGATATTGCTGTTATGTTGCAATTCTAGTACAAAGTTAAAAAATAATTTTTAAATCTTAGAGGCGTCGGAAATTGATAAATATGACTACTTTTTCATATGGCGAAGTTTCAATTGTTTGAGATAAAAATTATAGATTTTAGACAATTTTTCAATAAAATGTAATCTTCTGTCACATCGATGGGTTAAATTATTTTGGTGTAAAATTAATGTAAGAATCATGTTTTATACTGAAAATATATGAAACGGGATTTGTGACCACACAGTCAATGCAGAATATTGATAATCACTATTTGATATCTATAAAGTTTCAAAACATATTGTTAAAGGGGAAATATAATTAGAGAATCAAAAGCATATCTTAGTTGTTATATTGTTCAAACCTGGTACTCTTTTAACACATGTTTTATTGGTAATTAACTTTATTTTTGTAAGAAGCTATTTCTCTAGCCAATGTTTGGATATATTATTGTTTTTCCAAATATTTTTTTCCTTACTCTATATTGGTGCTAATACTTAAAGTATCTTTTTATTGTAATAATAGTTAGTGTAAATAAAATTTGCATTACTTGCACTAAATTTGAATAAAATTTGAAAATATAAAAGAAAATGTTACTGTCTATTGACCACAATAGCCAAAACAAAAGAAAAGTACTTTTCCGCACGAGTGTTTTTTGTAAATTTATAATACTAAAATACTTGTATTTACACAATCGTAAATTATGCAATTCTGCAACCATCTCTGTAACGATCCTAGTTACAGAGATGCATATGAACTACTGCAATTTCACTGAATTTACAGTTGACCGTAACTAAAACCCGTAATTAAACCGTAATAAAACCTGTAATTAAAAATTACTTTGCTCACCTTTTTATATACAGGGTGGCCAAATGTAAACGAAACAGAGCCATTTTCAGGAACTGTGTTAAGATTGTAGAAAGACCCGTCGATTTTAGATTAAAGGGGGACATTATTTGCTGGTATTTTTGTTTGCTGGTATTTTTGACTTCGCCACTTTCAACCCCAAGCAAGGGTAAGCATCACCCCAAAATATTTAAATGGCATTGGGGGTTGACTAATATTTCTTCTGAAAGCTCTTACAATTCTCTTTACAACAGACTTTAAATTTTATAATTCCGCCCAATACTTATTAAGAATTTTGATTTTAAAGTTGAAACTTATGTACAAACAATTAGTAACGGTAAAAATGTCAGTCATTCGAGTTAAGTACGCCAATGGTATAAATTTAGTATTTCTTGCGTTACATTGGTTTTTGGCGATTTGTTATCACTTTCGTAAAAAAAAAACAATTGTAAAAAACAGAAATGAATGCTATACACACACAATGAACGTAAAATTAGTGGATTCCAAATTATTTTCTAGTATTATTTGGAAGCGTTGGTTGGTAGTTTATTTAATTGTGTTTTTGAAAATTAAACACTATGGTTTATTCCATTGCGGAAAGGGTAGATATCATTTCGCTTTACTTTATGAACAATAAATGTGCGAATAGAACAGCTCAGCTATTTAATGAACAACATCAAGATCGACATGTCAGGAGGAAGTATGTTCTAGAGTTAGTAAAAAAATTTCAAGAGACAGGGAACGTAGCCAATAAAAAACGAGAAATTGAAAAACCTATAGTTAATGAAGCTAGTGAAGTTGCAGTTTTGGGACAAGTTCATCTTGATCCTACATTAAGTACGAGGCAGCTGGCATCTGTGTCTGGGATCAATCGAACTAGCATACAAACCATTTTGAAGAAGAATAAATTCCATCCATACAAAATACATTTAGTCCAGGAACTTCATGAGGATGATTATGACCGCCGTTTGCAATTTTGCGAAATAATGAGTGAGCGAGCAGGGAACGATCCACAGTTCCTTTTTAACATCTGTTTTTCTGATGAATGCAGTTTTTTCTTGAACGGGACGGTAAATCGTCACAATTGCCGCTATTGGTCCGATTCAAACCCAAGAGTTTTTCACGAGGTGCATACACAGCAACCGGAAAAATTAAATGTATGGGCTGGAATTTTCGGTGACCGGCTGGTGGGTCCTTTTTTTCTACCTGGTAATTTGACTGGCCAAATGTATTTGCAATTACTGGAAGACGCTATTGACCCTGCCTTGACTGATATTATTGAAAATGTTCCAGAGTATGATGAAGATCATTTGATTTTTCAACAGGACGGTGCTCCTCCGCATTATGCGTTAATTGTCCGTCAGTATTTGGACCAACGTTTTCTACGGAATTGGATTGGGAGAAGAGGCAGCATTGAGTGGCCTCCACGATCACCGGATTTATCGCCCCTTGATTTCTTTTTGTGGGGATACCTAAAAAGTAAAATCTATAAAACACAGCCAGCGTCGCTGGAAGATTTGCGTCAAAGAATCGTCGACGAATGCCGTCGAATCACTCCGGAAATGCTTCGGAATGTGCGCGAACGTTTCGAACAAAATCTTTATTCTTGTATGGAAGCGGGCGGTCATCAGTTTGAACATTTAATCAACTAAGTAGTAAGTAAGCAACTAAACATAATTTAAATTTTAAAATGTAAATTTTTTTCAAAGTATTGGGCGGAATTATAAAATTTAAAGTCTGTTGTAAAGAGAATTGTAAGAGCTTTCAAAAGAAATATTACTCAACCCCCAATGCCATTTAAATATTTTGGGGTGATGCTTACCCTTGCTTGGGGGTGAAAGCGGCGGAGTCAAAAATACCAGCAAAGAATGTCCCCCTTTAATCTAAAATCGACGGGTCTGAGCGTTTTTCTAAAATCTTGACGCAGTTCCTGAAAATGGCTCTGTTTCGTTTTCATTTGGCCACCCTGTATAAAATGACATGAGACACATGAATTTAAAGATAAAGTATAGGTTTTTATATCTATAATTATAAAAATATAAACTTGAATGAGTAGTCCGAAACTGATGGCATTAAAAATACCCTTTCTCTGTACATTCAAAGAAACAATTTTCAATTTGTACTTACTTAACAAATATATTATTTCACATTTCCAGTTAAAATTATTAAACAAAGATAATAGACATAACGTGAAATATATAGGATTTAAAGTGTTTATATCAAAATCTCTCTCAGAACACGAAATAGCCTCCAGCACAATCATGTTCCGGTAGATTTATATTCCTATTTCGTAAATGAATAAATTCGCATTCAAATTTGTCGAAACTGTTTTGTGTTTTCTCAGCCTCACAAACACTACAGATCCTATAAGTCATTCCGATGATATCAAGTTCAGTCGTAAAAAATTGCAAATTCTCTGTAAGCTTATAAAAGTTACAAATTTGCGTACAGGTGTGCCCAGAATTAACCCATAAAATGCATGCGGAAGAACACGCTTGTAAAAAAATAATGTATCAGTTCACACTCGATACTAGCCGTCAGAGAGACATTTATAAAAAGTCGATGTAGTTTTATTCTATTCACAGAAAATTAACTGTTTCTTACGAGAATTTACACAATCGAAGATAAAACTTTGTAAGAATCAGGTGTATTTTCATACTCATTGAATTGTTCCACATACATTAGTACGCATGTACAATATTTACGCATTAATACGACGAATTTAAATTTCATAATGTGTACTCACATAGTGGGTGAAGTCAGTATTATGCGAAGCAACAGAAAAATATACTCTCCGGTAGCAACATATTTCGAAACGACTTTTCGAATTTATTTTTAAACTTAGACACATACCGCTTACTTTGTGGAGTAAATCAAATAATACACACCTCCTTTTATCTCTGCTAGATGGGAATCTTGCATGCTGCTCGCAGACCTGCCTCTCTAATTGAATAGCTCTTTGAGAAGTCACGTAATCCTTATTAGTTGAACTAAAGGAAATAATGTTTAGGCGGACTAGACGGCACAGCCAATTAGGTGCCTGGTGGGATGTGTTTGGAATGGTAACGTTTAATTAAACTTTAGGGATGTGCATACTTAGGAAAGTAATTTTGTAGTAGTTTTTCTTTAATTAGTCTAATCTGACTTCTGCCCCCTTATCCAAGAATGAAAAGAAATCATCTGGTGATTCGGAAGGCTGCAAAAAATATATGTCGAACAATGAAATCTTATTTGTAAACTATGATTGACATATTCTAGGACACAAAAAAAAATCTTTGCATTTGCGAGCATTTTTACCTGTGGTGGCAGAGAAGAAGTTTATTTTTTTTTAAAGTAAGTCTATGTAAATAAGTCCCAAATTACCATCAATTACACTGAAAGAAATGGGCTTATTAAACTGTTTATCTAGAATAATGTGTATACCGCATATTAAAACTTTTATAACCAATATACAACTTTTATTAAAAAAAAGCAATCATCTCCATACTCATTATTCAATCAGTTTAACTGGAAGGTGCTTAATACACCTTATGCATCTATGAAATAAAGGTTATAATGAATTACTTATACATTATTAGGTGTTATAGACTTTATATTCCAGTTGTATAGTAGGGAAGATTTGTTGTATAAAGACCAGTATCCGAATTTGTATATAACAATTGTATTAACAGAATTATTCGTTCTTATACTGAATATGTTTCCGTTTTTAACGTGTAAAACGCATCTTATAATGGTTAAGTGATCGTCACCTCTCGGTGCATAATCGGTTATGATCGTTGTTAAGTTATATTCATAGTCTTGTAATAATAATCATATGTCAGACCCGAGAGCGAAGTGCGCCGACTCAATAAGAAACCTGGCTATTCCAGCCGCTGATTTAGGGTTCGCCGCACGAGCTCATCCCTTCTAAGATTTCAGTAGCATGCTATGCATGAAGCAGAACGGTACTCAACTATCTTATACAGTCCACTTTTATTGTCCATACATGTTCAATCATTGTCAAAATAAACACACAAAACCACAACGTCTTTATTATCTTTACTCAAGAAGAGAAAATACAACAATCGTAAAATTTCCGACAGTCCGCTGTGCATCGACTTACACACGTCTAGTTTGATGAAAATGGACAGTATATGCACATGTTTTGTGGGATACATGATCATATCGCGTTGTGTGAAATGGAAAATTATTATGTAAGTATCTAACTGTTTTATGGCTTGTAATTGTTTTGTTTTTTCAAATGTAAATCTTGTCTAAATCTTAAAAATTATTATTTTGTAGGTCCTATTAGAAATCGCTGATGTTAAGTTTTACATAAGATGGAGGAACAGAAGGTTAACGGTGACAAAGAAGAGCATGGGTATAAAGTCAATCAACCAGAGGAAATAAAATTATATGGAAAGAAGCTCAACCTTTCTGGGGATGCTTCATTCTTAAGGTGGAAGAGTTATAGTGCAAATTCTCATGTAATACAAGAAAATACGGGTGCATCGTTGCTAAGAAAATAAACTGGACAGTTTTGGGAGCGATTTGTCATCATTTTTAATGCTTAAAAGTATGTTTTATGTATGTTTACATTAGAACCTTAGCTTGTAATTACAGTTATCCAATAAAATTTCTGAAAACTTAATGACATATGTTTTTAACTCATACAGAGTATACAACAGTTTAATACATTTATTATTATAAAACTTATAACCAGTACTAGATGTTCTAATAACGATATGGAACACTTTAATAACAGTTATTGCTATTATTTCGTAAAGGGTATAAAAAACGTTGTATACTAGTTATACAATAATTTAATATAGAATAAGGTTTATAGTCGCTATACAACTGTGCTAGCAATACGCGTTTTATATCCAATATTCACCTGTTTAACTGTCACATATAGTATACAATGGTCTTATAATGGTATATAGAATTCTAATAAAGAATAAAACGCATTTCTTTCAGTGTATATTATGCATATTTTATTCCAATAAAATTAATAGTAGTAGTAACGTTAGTTTTCCTGAGTTTACTTACATTAAACTAGTATTTTATTACAAATAGCTTGCGATAAACATATATATAGTGAAATTTATTTTTTCTTATTTAAATATTATTAATACAAAATGAATTGCAAAATATCAGAAATTATTAGCACTTATATAATACAATTTCAATTTCTTGGGCTATTTAACCTGTAGTTCCGCAGAGAAATACAGCAATTAGGAATAATTGTCCACTCAAAATTTCAAGTTCAATTTTTTTTAATTCTATAAATATATTAACATTTTAAGTGGTTTGCAAGTCCAGGTAGTGTAGTTGATATCTATCCTATCTGTTACCTGCAAAGACAAAAACATAATTTTCGGCAATACATGATACCTATTGTTGTGAATTTATATTTCGCATACCTCTATTTTGGGCTAGACCACCATTTACGCTAGCAGACTTTGCTTTTCTCATAAAACCTTCTTATTAGGGGAGAGTGCGTTGGGTTCTCCATTTCGGCTAGTTGTTCTGCTGAGAGGTTTGATCCACATTCTGATTTGTTCAGCTTAATAATATTGAATACAATTTAGGATCTTTATCACTTTAGAATCTTCCCTATAGGCACAGAAAATCCTGTATAGGTTGGAATTGGCCTCTTCGAATTTAGGCGAATCATGGTTGTTGGCCTGACCGGCGTGGAATTAGACTGTTATTGTATATTTATGTAAGGCAACTCTATCCCAGCGTGAATTTCGTAGCATTCCTGCTGTTTTTGCGAAAAAATTCGAATCTGAATGATATTTTGGTTATCCCATGATGATCAGTAGCGGCCGTTTTGCCTAGAGCATCGAGCTCTCCATAATATATGATGTTGTCTACTGAGGCTTGGGTTGTTTGGAGCGGTTTGCGGTTCTTTGAACAGTTTTGGCCATTGAATTCGAAATATGGGTTATCATTTCGATTGAAAACATAGGTGAAAATTTCAATTTCTGATTGGCTAGATACCCTCGGGCATTGGCAACTACTTGTTGTGTTGTGTTTTCCGAGAGCAGGGGCTTTGCAACGGCTTTGTGGGTTAGATTCGATAATTGAATTACATCTGAAATATACTCGGGACTTAGAAACGACGCTGTCCACAGCGCATCCGACAAAATGAGCCTTTGCTGTAAGGGTATTTCAAAATTATACTGCATCCTGTATTCCTTCATAAAAATAAGGCATCTAGTTCTAGTCCAAACTATGGAATATGAGCATAACAGGGTAACAACTTTATTTTATTTTATTTTCGAAATATCCAATGCTCTGTATCTCGATAAGGGAGCATTTGCGGATCCATATTTATATAAATTTTGTCTTTTACTTTTATGAATACGCTCTTAAGAGGATGCGCCATAGTTTTTTAATACTCATATTTGATGATCCGAAGTTTTAAAGATGGACTTTATCGCTTAATTTTTTTTTCATTAATTTATTTTCAATATAAAACTATTCTTATTGCATTTTTGGGAAAGTAGTCAAATTTATCTCCAAAAATGCCACATAAGTATTGCTCAATGTATCATGTCGTGAAATACATAATAATAATAATAAAACCCTGTTTCTCGAAAACATAGCCTCTCTGTTTATGTGATATTTGTTGATTCATGTTGTTGAATTTGCCATTTTCTATTAATTTGCTTTTCTTCTGAAATAATGAATTCCTCTTTAAAGAAGTACAAGATTGAAGCATTTTTAAACTTTTTGATGGCTTTTCAAATAACTTTACTTAACTCAATTTACTTCACTCATCTTGTACATATTTTATTTCTTCGCGTTCGTTTAAAATTACAATGAAAATTAATGTTTTAGGGAACCTCATAACATGATATTTTTGTTGTGGTTTTGAAGGGAAGCATTTACGAATTCTGCTAGCGCTTGGCTAACACGTGTTTGAGAAAATTCGATATTTTCAAGTGAAAACACAAGTGAACAGCCTTGTACTCGCTTGGCAAAGGTGCGAAAGGGTACACTTTGTAGATGTAAGCAAACATGGGGATAGCGATCGTTCGTAAAGGCAGGGGTGAGATCTTGTTTGCCAAACACAAAAGAATGTTGGGCAAATATCACCCAGAAAGAATGCTTTGAAAATGCCGTTATTTTCTTTTTATCGATGGAAAAATAAAAATTATAATTGCACAAGTGCCTTTTTATTACACAAAAATTGAGAAAACATTTTATTTTCAACGTTAAAAAAATGTCTTGCGTGTGCTCAATTTCATTTTAACCTGTATGTCGACATTTTTTTTCGAAAAATTACATTAAGTTACAGTTTTAAGATAATAAAAAATTTGTTTTCCATACAATTTTTTAATATTTTTTTATTGGTTGTGCACTAGTCTTCTGTTTATAAAAAATACGAGAATAAGGAATCTGATTAAATAAAAAGTTAATAAAAGTTGATGTTAGTTTGTAAAATATGAAACGCAGCATTGCAAATTTAATTCCTTAATAGAATAAAGGAACAAAAATAATTTTAAGAAATCATCTTGCGGTTCTTCAAATAAACTTGGAAAACGAAAACTATCCGAAGATATATAAAAATTAATATTTTCGAATTCTTATCAGGGAATTGTTATCCAGTAAAGGACACAACTTTACCCCACTATAACTATTTCTCTAGCTTTTGAGGTTTCTGAGGTTGAGCTGGTAATGTCATCGCATTCAATTTGAAACGTCCCATATACATTTTACAGTAAACTAATTACTATTCATAAAAATACTGTATCTCAACATAATCGTCGATAACAGGTTTAATGTGCCTTTAATGTAAATCCGACAAAACTTCCGAGTCTTGGATTACCCGAGGTGTGGGATTACACGTGGTGTATTGAGGATTGAAACGAAAACTTTGCGAAATGTTTCCTGAATTGTAATTATCTGGAAAGTTTTCAATTTGTTCAGGAAGTTTTCTCAAACCCTTTTATCACAATTTGTAAAATTTTATGGGATTATCAGATTAAAGATTAATAAACAAAGTTTTATTTCTGTTATTTTTTTAATTCATGAATTTCTTCTTGAACTGAGAATATAAATGACAAGAATGTGTTCAGTTTGGTATTCAATCCATTAAATTATATTTTTCTCAATAAAAATAAAATGTATCTATCCAAATTAGTGAATTTTCTTGTTTCCAGAGTTTGATGATTTTGTATAAATCTGAACATTTACTAGAAGATATGTTTTCAAAACGTTAGAACGTTTTCTATTATGATTTATGTTCAACTAGTTATTAGTGCATACATCCAAAAAAACGTTGCTGTAGTTAATAAATTTATTTTTATAATCAAGACGCCGGCACTTAATTGGTAGAAATATTTTTGGAAAACATAATATGTGTCGGAGACACTGGGGAGACGTAGGGGTTGATTTGCTTCATTGTCTCCATTAAAATAATAGACGGGTGACGGGACCCTATTTATTACGAGTTCGAACACACACTAAAGTACACAAAAAAGTTATACAAGTTATAAAATAGGAACTAACGGTTCGCTACTGTCACTACTTTTCTGCCAAAACAATAATAACAATAATAATGATAATAAAAGCCACGCGGCTATGGTTGTTTCAACAATTGAATGATGCGGTTACTTTCCGCGCTTTCAATTTTCTCCCATTGACAGGGGCGTTTCCTTGTGCGTTCATCTATCCTATCAGTTTACTTTTTACCAAACATGACTATATATGGAAGTGTTTACAAAAGTTATATAATGATAGTATGCCTGTAACATAAACAAAAACAAGCTCTTCAACATTCCATCAAAGGTGATAGTTCCTCGTGGCTACGAATTCATAAGCTGTTACAAGAGTGATGCTGACATATGTTTGTTTTACCTACTGACTTACCATAATCATCGAAGAAACATTTTTGAAACCGCTGGCTCAATCGATAGCTAAGTTGGCTCGATTTGCAAGTCACACAAGTCGATGTACGTAAGGATGTGCAGTTAGCTCAAAGTTTTCATCAGCGGTTCCATATGGTAACACTATGTTGATTAATTCATTATTACTGTATTGATGGTCGATTTTAGTATGTTTATTGACACTGTTTAAAACACACACCTCTCAAATAAACTGTTTGTTCACAAAAAGAATAACTGGTGACAACCTAAAATTGAACGAGCGATTTTTCAGGTTGCTATAAAACATGGGACAAAAATATGAAAGGCTAGCTATCTACGACCACAACTATTCACATATCTCTCTCTTTTTATGTAATGGGCGATGCCTGAGGTTTTCAATAACAATTTCCACTCTTATTAATTTTAAGCACCGTTTTGTAATTTCACTATTTTGATTATTGAAAATGCTTGTTACATATTAATGCATTCTAGCATTAAACAGTATGTAAACATTTTATGCGATAATATTTTATTATACTTTATTATAACAAATACGAGAGTAGAATAAAGCCAGTAATTAAATTATTAGAATTTATAATTTAGAAACTGTAAGTGCAGTTTTTGCAATCTTTAATTAATTTGATTTCGTGGGCTATTAAGGCTATAGTCTTCAATTTAATTATTTGGGAAGGATGATTATTTACTGATTGATGTTGACGAGGCGCTTCTTTTTTTTATTTTATCGCACGGCAAGCGATAAAGTGATGGTCCTCAATAAACGCTGTCAATGTCAAGCAAAGAGGCTTACTTTAATTAGTAATTAATTGTAGAAAAACATTAATTATTAACATCGACTTTTTTAAGAATGAGAATTTAATTTATTGTGAAATATTTGTACTCATAATTTGAGTGTTTTAGAATTTTAATTAAAGCAAAAAGAATAATATCGATTCTACTACGAAAATTTGCTCTAAAACTTACATAGAGGAGCCAAGCTCAGGCATATTCCACATTTACAGGTAACAAGCTTGGGATTCTCCAAGTTCTTTATGTTCTGGTATGCGGCATTAAGTCTCTGGAATTTCACTTCTTTAACCCTTATTGGGGCTATGTCATGTCATAACTAACTTTATCTAGATGTTAGAAGCACTTTTATAATATACAGGACGAATTTTAATTGTGTGTACCTATTTTAGTTACGGATGTTACTCGAAATATAAATGGAAGAAGCAGAGCAATGTTTTACTTCAGGTTATGATCAAAAGTGTACAACAAAAAAGTCTCTTGTCCCTAATTCTCGCAACCCAGTAGATTAGATCACGTCATATTTCTGGCCCAACAACATTAGAACAAAATAATGAAAACATAATGAGTGAAAATTAAAAAAAAATATTAAATGCAATTATATTAAAATACATTTAGTTAACAACCCGTCAGGTTAAAGTTGGTATAATCTTCTTATCCACATGTACACAACAAAAGTCAATACTTCACTGGTTTTCATAAATACAGCATATTAAAAATTAAATTAAAAATTGATTGAAGTGATACGTATTCTGGTTTTGTACAAACATGCTTTCAATAAAATATAATACTTGTACGCACTTGTACATAATGATTTTTGAAACACTGACTTAACTGAACACCGCTACGCTTGTCTCAAAAATCAAGTGATCAATTTAACATTGAGTTTATAAGCTAGATATGAATAACAGGACGCATATATTATTGCTTAATGCCATTATCGTAAGAATAGCAAGATATTTCAAAATTTGTTTCGTCTAAAATACTTATATTTAACTTTCCTTCCTATTTCAAATAAAAAGCTAGAGCTTAAGAGTTTCGTGTAACACCGACAATAATGATGTATAGTTGATCTGTTTAGTACCTAAAGTTATGTTGCGAATAAATACCAAATGAAATGAAGTTTGCAGTTCTCAACAAGTTTTCTATTAAAAATTCATCCATATTTATTTTAAAATTTACTTTTTTATTCATAATTTTTTCGCAAAAAACTTTACTTATTCTACACAGTCAACTATACTGCTGTTTAAAATATATGTACCTACACATTTAAGGTTGACTTGAACTTTTGACCAATAATTTGAGCTAAATAAATTATTGTCTTTTGGAAATATTTATTTTGTAGACATGAGATAGTGCTCGAACATCTTTTCTTTGTTGGAAAAATTCGTCTAATTGTACATATATATATTAAAAATATTAATTCCGTTTCGTTTACATTCTTTTACAGGAAGAATTTATATTATCTCCCTATATTTTCATGTCGGACAGTACATGAAAAAATATAGAATGGTCTAATCTAGTCTAGAATTAGTCTGTCAAAAGAAAATATAGAAATATATAAACGGGAATACATGGACTACATATAAAATCGTGTTTCAAAATTCACACATTAATTCTTATTATTCGGGAAAAACGGAGTTGTTTTTGTAAACTTTTAAACTGAAATTTGTCGATTCTGTTGATGTCTGAAGTACGTGAGGAAAATTAATTGTAAGGGCTGAACATGTACGACGAGCGATGATGTACTTAATTATTAGAACTACTTTTTAATACAGTTGGAGTCTATGGGTTTTATCTGTATCACGTAAGGTTTCTAGTATTTACAAAATCATTTATCGCTTTTACCGCCTTTTAATAAAGACAAAATATCTGTTTGTACCCAGACACGTAGATAACACGTAGTGAAAAGCAGGTGCAACTTTTTTATGGTTCACAGCTATCGAAAACATTAATATAATAAAATCAACTTTGTACTACAAGTACATAGCGATAGCAATGATGATAATTATTACCAAATGAGCACATTAAAAATACATTTCAACGTATTCTCGGTACCTGTCCAAATTTATCATATGCTTAAATTTGTGATAGGTATCAGTAGATATAAAATTTCAATTTCAAATACAGTAGTAACTTTTATTAAAAATTTTAGATTTTATAACGGAATCTCTAAAATATTATTCTTGATTTTGCTTCTGAAAATTTGTAATTACATTTTATCAAGGCGTACTTTAACAATATTTTCTTCTGGAATTGCGAAATTAACAAATTTCAAGCATATCTGTGTTTTTAGTATAACGAATGGATATTTTATTAAAAGCAGAAAAATGTTTATACCTTACACTCTAAATAAAAATAAACTCTCTATTTTGACGTAGTAAATAACATGTTTAAATTAACTGAATAATAAAAAATATACATATAAATATGTTTATTAATGTTTGCCATAAAATATTAGGTTTTTTGGACATTCTTATATAAATGTGTCACTTGTATATGGGTTTTATGAAGAAAGATATTTATTATTCATTTTTTTTTCAGGTAAGTGCAACTACACCTAGTTTTGTCCTCCATTAAAGTAAGTAAGTTATAAAAGTTACATTAACTTGTAAAATAGAGTACCATTTGAATGTGCTACTACCATTTTCTTCATTTCATAAATTATATTTTAAAATATTACATTCACAACCTCATTATGAGGTTCTGTAGAAGCACAAAACGTGTATCTATAATAAACATATAAACAAAATTTTGCTACAAGATACTTATTATTCTACAGCAGTAATCAATAAATAATTAGCTATATAGCAACAGAAATAAATATTTTTAACTGTAATCCAATTACATACATATGTACTTTTGGGAACGTAAAAATATTGCCTAGGTGAAATATGAATCATGTTTTGTTATAAATGTGATTTTCAATACAATTTTCTATCGAAAGACTTAAAAGAAACATTGGTGTAGAAATTTTTGATTTCTAAAGGAGTATTGCTTCTGAAATATTCAAAATTTCGATAGGTACCAATTATTTTTTTGTACTTTCAATGATAAGGTTGCAGTTAAATTCGTATCGCAGAAAAGAAATCATGTAGATATTTTTCTGTGAAACGAATGGTTTCATCACACCTATTTTATATTTGTAAAAAACTCGTTTTTCGAATTAAATGGATTTTGTTTTCGAAATACATTACAAGGGATCAAATACACTGATTCAATTTCTTAAACATTTAGTGTCATGGAAATTTTGAGATTTTTAGTATGCATCCACTTCTGGTTGCTATATACAAATTTACGTGGTTGGAGGTAGACATTCGGGAAAGGAATATTTACAGTGAACCAGTTCGTTTTTGAAAGTGACATAAAATTTTTAAATATTACTTTGTTTATTTATTACATAAAATAAGGCAAAATACATTTTTAGGGTTAATATTTTTTATTATTTTACTTAAAAAATAGTATATTCTACAAATATGGCTGTTACAGACTAAAATTAACACTGAGATTTATTTATGCTCTAAGGAATCGTACATACCATGCAAACGGAAAAATTGAGAGGTTACGAAGATCAATTTTTTTATTCTATAAGATTAAAAAAGAATATCTTACAACTGAAGCTGTTAGCAAATTGAAATTGATACTGAAATTTGCTTATGCCGTACGGAATACGATGGTCAAACGATTTTGTAACTCTTTAACGTTAAAAAAATTGTAGATGATACCGGTGATTCATAATGTTATTAATTTTAAGGGAAGATCAGGAAAAATTAGTAGAATGTGAATATGCTATTAAAAAAAAAAAAATTAAAAATGCATATTAACGCTGGAACGGAATATTTTCAAATCATTATTTAAACCCCTTTTAAGATCGCTACTGACCAGAAACTCAAAGGTTTATCGAGAGTGAATTGTGACCGCCTGCGCTCCTGCGCGGCGCCAGGGGACCCTCCGGCGTCTTGAACCGGGTAATTTATTAATTCCTCCACTCTTACTGTCTCTCCCAAATCCCGATTTATCAATGAGACATCTGCGATTACGCTTAAGGTATCCTCTGAGACCCCTCGTGCACTTGGTTCAACAAAGGCACCCTCGAGAGACTCTGTCGAGGTTAAGGACTCACGTAGCCGTTCAGAGTTCATTTGGTCTACAGGTAAGGGGACGCAAGCCTCTTCGCGGAATCTTGATGTCATTCTTCGTTGGGAGACTCAGATACCCAGGTGACAAAATCGGTCTGTATAAACAGGTAAATTGGTGACAAAATTGGTAGGTACAATCAGGTAAGTTTCTTTTACCACCAAAAGGTGACGAGTTATTAATCTAAGAAAAAATGACACACTGGGTAAGTTTAATTTCACACATATATTGACTAACGTTCAGGTTATTACCACTTCTGTCTATTAACTCGTTTACGAGACTCGTGGCAACCGATTGGCCACTTTAACGACTACTATTCCCCACTTTCGTAGCGGTTCTCGCCGTTTTAGTGCCTTATACTAATGTCTAACGAATTATTCTGGTTTCATACTTTGGCAACTACACTTACTTCGCGTCTCCCGCGCTATCACCAGTTCTCTAGCGTAACCGCTCGCCTAATACGGACTTTCCATCCAGTTCCTGACTTCCCGTCACCATATAACTCCTTTCACTCTTCTTGCTATCCTCTGGTTTTTTCACTAGTGAAGTGTCAACAAAATGTCACCAAAATTATATTTTATGCCAAAACCTACTATTAACGATCATATTTCGCGAACCACGGAAAATACTACCTCCAGACTAGCGATCCGCGACAGAATCTTGACCTACCGTATTATTCCGTCACTAACTCTCGTTCGGCCATAGCACTTTGTTAATAAAATTAAGATCCACTGCACTTTGATTTTGAAACTTATTGCAAAATTCAAGAGGATTGAGGAAATCAGCTGTTTCGCTTCAACCTTCGACCGCTCTGTGTGTGTTTCCGGCGTGTTTCCTGTGTAAAATGCGAAGTAGGGCGTCAAATTGACAGGAGTTAAGGGATAATTTTATTATTTTTTAAAAGGTCGGGGAATTTTTTTTTTTTTTGATTTTCTGTCTTTATTAGGCATTCCGCATACTTGGTGAAAATTAATGACATTATGACTGAATCACCTTGTTTTCAGCACGATTTCCGCTTTCGCGTCAATTCGTTGGCCAATCGTTGCTTATTGTTGTATAATTAAATGCATTCAGATATCCTGTTCTCCTTTTATCTTCGACTTATAAATAAAATAAAGTAACATTTAAAAATTTTATATAGATTTCAATAACGAACTGGCCCGCTGTAAAAATTCAATTCCCAAATCTGAATCCGTGTCTGTCTTCAGTCATATCCAAATTTATTACTTTGTGTTAAACACCTTGAGATGTATTTCCATAAATGTCATGTAAAGAAACTTTAATACCATTTACATTGAAAATTAAGCCATAAGTTATTTCGATTTTACAAAATTGAAATTTTTACGATCGCGCAAATTCAAATACGGAAAGAACTGGGAAATACATATTTTATACAACCTATTGTCTCGTATATTAAATACTATAGGCTGATATTTAAGTTCCCTTCTCCTCCATCCTTAGATTTTCGAGTAAAGACACTGGCTTTGTGTCTCGTCGGAGCATTGTTTGAAGTTAGACAAGCTCTCTCGATGGCGTCTGTGTGAAGGAATTGTTTTCGCTAGAGGATCATTTATTGTCGAATGCAGCTTTTGACGTGGCTGTGTAGATATTTTTTTATAACTGCGAATTCCCCACCATTGGATTTTCTTTGTTTTAGGGTTGTTCGTTTCCCTGTCTCCTTATCTGCTTATGGAAGCGACGAAACAACGAAACAAATAAATGTCATGCCATTTTTTTAATTTTACGATATTCTAGTGGCATTTTCATTTATTCAGAATCTTGCAGCTTAAATAAGTTAGCAAGATGTAGGTACCTAGATTTAATGCAAAATTTAATGTACGCAAAAGGACGGACACAATAGTAAAATATTGCGGCTATGCATGCAATAATTACGTTTCTATTTCTATTATTCCTCAGGGTTCAAAGCTTGACCCACTTTTATTTTAAATTTTTATTAATGATCTTGTTTCTGCTTTAAAAATATCTCGTATTAAAAATAATATCAAGATGTGTAATGTGTGCATACAAAAATGAATTAGGATACGTTAACTGGTTTTTCAAAACTGGTTTAAATATAAATATATGAAATTGTAAAGTTGCTAAACAAATTTTTGCTATAAAATTTACGATAACATATTTACATGTTATTTTGAGACCAAAGACTTAGTGTCACTTTTAACTATAAAATCACTACATATTATTAAACAAAGTCCTCCGCCGTGTCTGTCTGACAGTCTGTCTGTCTGTTCGCGATAAACTCAAAAACTACTGCACCGATTTTCATGCTGTTTTCACCAATGGATAGAGTGGTTCTCGAGGAAGGTTTTAGTATATAATTTGTTAAGTTTTTGTATACATTAACGATATTTGTTGGAGGTGTCGGAAAAAAATAAGCCGTCTGGGAGCTTTCAACGAAAACGCTGCCTAAACCCTTTGAGATATAACGAAATAATGTATGGTGGAATTGTGTATCTTATATAGGTCTACAGAAAAGTCCGCGATGGCATATGTTTATATGTTAAAGATAACATACTACCTATATCCATTTTAATACTTTAAAAAATTGGCGGTAATTGGAAAGCTATTTACACAAATACGGTATTAATCCTTATCATTTTAAATCGTTAGTTGGCTTGAGCATTTCATGAAGATTATTATTTCCCTTTACAACATGCAAATTAAATGAATACCTTAGGAGATATAGCAAAATCAAAATAATGCGCAACGAAATTAATTTCGTGTCGCCGTGATTCGACCGGGCCGCACGGGCGCCCCGTGACCCCGCGCCTAGCGTCCGAGCCGGGGGGTCCGTAAGTTTATGTAGTGTATCAATGTATGGTGGAATTGTGTATCTTATATATGCCTATAGAAAAGTCCGCGATGGCATATGTCTATATGTTAAAGATAACATACTACCTATATCCATTTTAATACTTTAAAAAATTGGCAATTATAAAGCGGTAATGTAAAAGCTATTTACACAGATACGGTATTAATCCTTATCATTTTAAATACGTTAGTTGACTTGAGCATTTCATGAAAATTATTTTTTCCCTTTACACCATGCAAATTAAATGAATACCGTAGGAGATATAGCAAAATCAAAATAATGCGCAACGAAATTAATTTCGTGTCGCCGTGATTCGACCGGGCCGCGCGGGCGCCCCGTGACCCCGCGCCTCGCGTCCGAGCCGGGGGGGTCCGAAAGTTTATGTAGTGTATCAATGTATGGTGGAATTGTGTATCTTATATATGCCTACAGAAAAGTCCGCGATGGCATATGTCTATATGTTAAAGATAACATACTACCTATATCCATTTTAATACTTTAAAAAATTGGCAATTATAAAGCGGTAATGTAAAAGCTATTTACACAAATACGGTATTAATCCTTATCATTTTAAATAAGTTAGAGGCTTTAAGCATTTCATGCACATTATTTTACTCTTTTACACCATATAATTTAAATGAATATCTTAGGAGTAATCGCAAAAAAATTACGGACGCGAGAATAAAATTCAAGCGCCTCGCTTCGCTTGATGCGATCGCCGACCCTCCCCCCGCACCGTCTTGCCTACTGTTTAGCTAATAAGCCGAACGATAACGCGCGCGTGATCCTTTAATAAACTGACTTGGAGCGAATGGAGGTGACGACTGACGACTGTGTTTTCTTTCTGGGTGTTGTTGGAAAGTTATAATTGCGTTCGATATTTTAAGGTCACATTTTTGTTTTGTATTTGTTGTCTTTAGGTAGTCGGAACATACATAGATATTTGCAAACATACTTTTATTTCATTGAGTTTTAATAATTTGTTTGTTTTTTTCTTATTGTGAATCATTTAAAACTTCATAGTCGCATTTTTGTTTCGTGTTTGTTTTCTTTAGGTAGTTAGATACCTAACTACTTACTTATTAATTAAAATTGATAGTCCTGAACATAGGTACTTTAATTTAATTCGTTTTGTTTTCACATTGTTGGTAGTTACCTATATTGTTTTAAATTTAAAGGTTTTGCATTTTTAGTTTTGAGTTCGTTTGTTGTCTTTAGGTATATAGATATATCGTGAATTATTTTAAAATTAATATTAGGGTCGCATTAGATGAAAGATGATTGATTTTTTGTTTGTTACGATTTAACTCAAAAACTACTCAACCAATTTTACCGAAAGCTACATCTCCTCGGAGTAACATAGGCTATTTTATATTTGCCCGTGCGAAGCCGGGGCGGGTTGCTAGTTAGTCATAACTTTGGTTTAGATGCGACTAAATTATAATTTTATGATTTTCCTACTTCCAATATGAGCAAGAAACTGTTCTAATTATGGTCATCCTAAATAAGGAACATATATTTAATACATGCATATAAAAATTAAATTTGAATTTCATCAAGTGCATGTCTAAGTACAATTAGCTGTTCATGTTGAATCAGATAGAGGAAAGAATATGCTAAATATTTAAAAAACACAGTATTTTCCTATCTAGTAACATAAGAAATATATACAAGATGGTTTTTTTGCTAGTAAACTAAGGACATTTTTCACTAGAAACATAGTTTTATGGGGGGCTTACGTACGCAGGGCACTTTATTTTAATAAGAAGTAGGCTTTGATATAAAAATTTAAGTTAGTTAATACACTGGCAGTGATATCAGTACAGTGTACATTTACTTGCAAAAGAATGTGTGCCGAAAATATAAACAGTGAAGAAGTTTCGAAAAACGTTGATTAGTAGTATCAATCTACTCCTTTCGTTAAAGTTAGTTGATTCTTAACTGTCACTCTTGTGCGTCTAAAAGTATTTCGTATTTGGATATCAGTCTAGTGCGGGTAAAATTGTAGTAAGCGAGTGTTATTCTTATTAGTGTTTAGTTGTGACGTATTATGTGAGAAAACGACATATTTGACTCCAACATACTACACATATTTTGTCGACTAAAGTTATTTATTATATTTTACTTTCGTTTTGAATCATATGGTGTAATAAATCAAAACAGATTTATCTTTAAGAAAATTATTTCCAAGTTTGTTATCACTCAGTATACAGGCGTACTTTTAAGTGGGAGGCAGTTTTTTTAGGGGTGGATATGTGTTCCCCTGAATACAAAAGCCTAATTAGGTTTTTAAACTGAACTTTAAGGCTACTAAGAATTAGCGTGGTAAGTTGTATCAATGCACTATCAGCGTTGCCAGTTATTATCATTTTAAATTAACTGCAAGCGACAATGGAAAATAATGTAATTAAATTCATTTTCTATGGCTTAATAACGTGTTGTTTTAAAGTCACACCTATTTTTTGATATCAATGTGGACGAAGTGCTTAAAATTAAAAAGACAATCTATTGTTTAAAATTAAAATAAAATTTTTACAGGATTTATAAAATATTAACAGATAACTGGTACGTTACTAATTGTGAATAAAACTAATGCATGTCTTAAAATAATTGTTTTCGCCGTTTTAAAAAATCTATAAAAAAATTAAAAAAATGTTAATTAAAATTAAAAAAATACAAAATTGTAAACGTAATACGGTATCTTTTTTCACATTTAGCCACTTTAGTAGCCAATCTGCGCTAGACATACAGTTTACATTTAAACAGAATCCGATTTTGTTCCGAACGTTTACAAAGAGCAACGCCACCTCTGAAAAACCGCTACTGCCACTTGACTTCATACCTAGTATGATATGACGCGATGGTAACGGGTAACAAATAAACTGCCATGTTAATTCAAGGAAAGGGAAATGGCCGAATTATGTTGTCACCTCTTCATTATGTTACATTTTTATTTCAGTTCGATTTCCGAGAAAGAGTTTGGGAAGTGTCTTCGTGTAGTGTAAGTGTAACCCTATTAGTAGTTATTTAGTGACGGCATAGTGTATTTTTTTTGTTGTCATTTTCAAGTTTCTATGTGTATTATGAAAAAGCATGTATAGGAATCAAGAAGACGATGTCAGATGGTTTATCCCGATCGACATGCACCGAATAAGAAAAATTAAGATTAATTCAACATTTGAAAGATTATGGGAGCTTTGAACCATTGGGCAGGAACAAACTCAGAAAGTGAGAAACTTAGAATCAGAAATTTTAAAAGCCTTGGAAGAGGAAGCAGGTACCAGTGGTAGAAGATTAGCCACAAGATTTCAATTAAGTTATATGCTGTAAAAATCAGGTGATAGATTATTTACTTATTTTTGTGTCTTTCATTTATCATTATTTATTTATTATTATTTTTCTGTTAGATTACTTTAATAAGTAAACGATATACTTTATCTCATTTAATAGAATTAAATTTTTGTTTATGCGGGATGAGAGGGCTCATAGCGAACCAATTCAATAAAAGTAACGCTTCAGACAACACTAATTCACTTCGAGTGATGTGGAAATTTGCTTTTTAGTAACAATTCTTTTAAATTATGATATTTGACAACATTGCATACCACAGTTCCCTCCGATGTTTGAGGTCACATTAGCTTGTCCAGCGGCGGGGTATGAAAATGATGAAAAATCGCTTTTTACAAAGTTCGACACGAAATTCGATAACGTTATATATCTCTAAAATTGTGTTCACGAGAACATCCTGTAATTTACGGAGGAGACTAGGTACTATTTCAAGAAGTAGTCGCATATCGAAACTAAATTTCCATTAATTATCGAACTACCAACTTTTCTCGGTTTCCTTTCCCGAACGTTTAATGGGATTAGAGAGGAAAACAATTACTCCCCCAATTATGTAAGCGGAGATGTAAGCAAAAGATTCCCAAAGCAGCTCCACGAGAAGACGTCCACGATAATGAATCATGCAAATTAACCTCCACCGTAGAAGCGGCCCGAAAATATTCAGCGGAGGGAGAATGAAAGGAAACATTTTCTAACCCAATAGACTGCGGCTTACCAGGCTTCCTGTTACTTCCCTTAATGAGTAATACTGATAGTCTTTTTTCCATATTTGGATTGAAATTCGCTGTCCTTGTCGCATTCCAATTAAGACAAATTCTTCCTTAGATGTGGTAATATTAATAATACAAAAAATTCTCAAATAAAAGGCGCATCATATACAGGGTGTATCTTAAGTCTATGTCATAAATTAAGGAGGTGATTTGGGTCATTTTAGGCCCAAATGCCTTAATAATCCAGGGCCCTAGCTTCAGGTTTCCAAGATAGAGGGCGTTAAAGTTTTTGAAAAATATCACATTCTTTCAATTATCGCTGAAGTTGTTTGACGTAGATTGACGAAACTTGGGGAAATGATCTAACTAATTAAAGGTATATTTCTATATAAATCTGTCAGTCAGTCAATGTTACCTAAATATTAGAAAAATATTTACAAAGATGTGCAGAAAAACGTGTTATCAAAACAACCATAATTTTAAAGAAAACATCATTTTAAATGAGCTTACGGTACTTATAAAAAATATTTAAAAACTAGAGTACGGAAAATTTATAAAAAATACATTAAAAGGATCTATAGGTGTTTACAAAATTTTACTTTGTATGAATGTGGATCCTGCGAATGACAACTTAAAAAAATGTCAAAAAATGTCCAAAATGTCAATTTCTTTGTTTATCAATATGCTCGTAGGCCTTAAATTCAATGACAAATTCAAATATGTACAGGATTTTCTATTTGAAAAAACTATGTTAGAAGAAAACCAGAGCTGCGGAAGAATCTGTCTTAAGTGGGACACTTAAGACAGACGGCTCCATCTGTCGTGCGGACTCCCAACTGTGCCATTCAAATGGCTACAGTAGGAAGAGACCTGCTAACTGCAGGTACTTTATTGCACGATTGCCACTCACAGAGGGCGTAACACAATGTTTGAATTGTCAGTGTTGCGAGAAACAACTACTCCGAGAGCTATATGCCCCGAAGAACAGCTGGGTCGTTTGTCGGTTGTCGCACCTTTCCAATTCAAGCAAAACTTTTTATCAAGTGCGACTTTTTTCTGTAAAGTGTAAAATAAAAAAGTTTTTCCTCTTATTCTCTCTAACCGCGGACATACTGTATACAGGATGGTCTTTAAGTACATTCTGATAGTAAAACGAGTAGTGGCTATACTATCTCGTAAATTAAACCTTTTACATTATCGGAATATACTTCACTCCCTATTTCAAAATGTATTTCTACATCTGGATGTTACTAACGATTCCATCAAATATATAAATCCTATATTTTTCGCTTAAGACTTAGATCACAACCAGAAATAGTTGAGTTGAAATAAAATTTAATATATGCGATATTTTGTTAGGGAAAACGGCCACGTCGAAAGTCTTAAGTTGAAACTTCCCCTTTGTGTGATATTCTTCGGTCCTTATGGGACCATATAAGTTTATTGTGGAGGTGTATCATCGTAACATTTATCACGAATATGGGAGAGCGTTTTGTGAAAATTAGATATGAATTCATTCCTTTTATGAGCCATAAATTTAGTACCTCATAAGGAGCAATTTTTTATTGTAGTCCTCAAATTCAGGGATATTTATAAAGGACAATATGGGAGAAGTACGTAATATTGCAAATTGAATTCAAATGCCGGACCCACATTTTTGCATAAATAAATATGTAGGGTAAATAATCTTTATCATTGTGTAATCACACAGTTTTAACAAAACAATGAAAATTTTTAACTAGAATGTGAGAAGTATCATTATACTGGAATTTTACGTAAATTCGAGAAAAAAATAAAATCCTAAGGGCATTATTTCCTATGAACTATGAATTTATCTCCTTTTGTGTATCTGTAAAATAATTTCACTGTATTCGTCCTTTCTGGATTCCGGAAATTAATTGTTAGTAAAATGAGCAGTTTGTGTTTACAGAATACTGATTGCTAATATTGCAGCGTCTGAAAACGTCTGTAAAAACTAAACTTAGTTCAACGTCATGATAGATCCCAATTTCAAAATGATATTGATGAACTAAATGTCTTTGTATACGATTTCATGCTTATCGCTGTCATTAAACTGTGTGTTCCAAAAAATTGGTATTTTATTGGTACTTTATATTCAAAAAGAAATATATACAGGGTGATTCACTTTTTAAGATTAGGACTTCAACCATCGATAGATCTCGTCAAAATAATGTAATTTTGAAGTATACCCTTTTTCTTCCAAAGGTTTCCTTTTTTTTCAAAAAAAAAAAACATTTTTTTTGGTTTTTATTTATTTTTTCTAAAACTATGAAAGCTAATTGTTTTATATTTAGTATGAAGTATACGAAGGAATAACAAATTGTTGTAAAAATAGATCAATCATAGGCGTCCGTAAGGGGCTCTGCTAACCCTTATTTTTAATATAATTTCTACGCCTCTGGAAATTTTTCATAATGAATATATTTCACATCAAAAACGTGTCTTACTATTTTTAAATGAAATGCTTGGTTTTTGAGAAAAATGGCTTCTTATGGATTCATTACATGTGAAATGGTTCAGTGTTTTAAACAAAGAAGATATTTAAATATTTTACTCGATGACTTACTTCTAAGGAGAAATATGTGGATTCAGATGGATGGTGCTCCGGTTTATTATCACTATCCACGTCGTTGGATCGGGCGTATTTTGGAAATTAATCATGCAGAACCTGGTACCGGTCTCATATTGCTTGGCTGCCACGATCGCCAGATGTAAATCCCATGGATTATTTCGCTATATATTAAAGAAAGTCTGTACTTTTGAAAGATTAAGAAGAATTTAAAGTAATTGTGAAACTCTCAAACACAACCCCAATCTGATTAGGAAAACAGTTCAAAGCTTACTTAGGCGATATGAGAAATGCATTGAGGTTCAAATAATCGAACTTCATTCTTTTAAACTTTATTATCCTGCATAGTTTCATTTGAAATCACCTTTAAAGTCTGTGACGAATTTCCTTTGATATCATCAGTAGTCTGAAAACGGCTTTTTTGCACTGATTTAAATTTTAGAAATAAGGAAAAATCACAGGAAGCCAAATCTGGCAGATCACTGACTTTTTGAACGTAGGAGTCATCAATTGAAGTCGGAGTCCTTCTTGGTCGAGAATCATCTTCAATTGATTGACGACCACATTTAAATCGTGAAAACCATTCGTAACATTGCGTACGACCCAGAGCATCATCTTCGGAAGCTTGTTTTAAAAGCTGAAACATTTCAGTGAAAGTTTTCCCCAGTTTCACCCACAATTTTTTATTGCATTGTTCTTCCAGAAAATCGTACATTTTAAAATCGCCACTAACCCTTAACTACTCAAATAACAATGTCACAAAAACTAAATGAGACAAGACAATCCAAGAACATGTGATTACAGAGGAAGTTATGCGGAACGCAATGCTGCCAACTGCATATCACTAATTATCTCCATTGGCGCGTAATTCAAAAAGTTCGGTTATTTTCTGAACATACCTCGTACATTGGAAAAGATCCTCATTTTAATATATCCACGTTTATAATAATGATTAAAGCTGTAAGGCTATAGAACTGTTTTTGAAATTACTGTAACTGAGACCAATTTCAGTCCTACTTTCCACTTTCTACATAATTTCTAAATAATAAAACGCTTTTATGAGCAATAAATCTTTATGGGAAAATGAATGTGTACACAGCCGAATAAGCCTCTGCCATTTTCCACTTAGCAACACTGACATACGGCATACATATTTCATGAGCATTTTTTTCTTACAAATCTGCAAGCAGTCAAGTGTCTCGGGAGTCCTATTTATTTTTGTAACATGGACAGATATAGGCGGTAGACAACTTTTCCGTAGGTTCCTTTAAAACGGAACAGTCCCATTGTGGCACTTGGGATGCTGCGGAACTGAGAGGAATAATATGAGATCGTCGCTGCCGGACCAACCGGGGTTTCGAGACGAGGTGCTTATTCACCTTTGCCTCTGGTGACCGTCTTCGCTTATACAGAGTTCGAACGTGAGCGGCTTATTCAAGATCTCCGCTGTGAGTGAATTATTTAGACCGGGGAAAGTTAAAAAGTTGCACATACACGGTGGCTTGAAATCAGCTTGGTATGATGATAAAAATTGTGGAAATTCACATAGGATTTAATAATGGTTTTTGAACACGAAAAATGTAAATGAATTGTACATACATGAGTGTATATTTTAGATTCAGATTAATCATGTGATCACCTGATGGAGTGTTACCGCGCTTGTGTAGAGAACTGTTTTAGTTGTTCAGTAGGCAAGTTTAGATTCATTTGTGGCGTAATAATACAGTCTAGTGCTTGGATGACCTAAATATAATGTTATAAATAAATGCTGAGGTAAATAAATAATATGACTTTGTGTAAATTATATAAATCCTAATTCCTCTTTATTTAAAGTTATTGAAGAGAATGAGGAACATCAACAATAACCATATTGAACTTTGACTAACCTTTATACCTTTATACGCAGGCATCCAGATTGTTTCTTTTTATGACCTACTTTACTTATTGTTTTTGGTTGCACTATATTTTGTTTTTAGTTTATTGTTTATTTATTTATACAGGGTGTTTTTTAATGAAGTAGCATAAATGATACCAGTGAATCTACATTTCAAAAGAACACGATCTGCAAAAAATCGCCTTGGTAAAATGTTCACCCCTGAAGAGATATGGGCCATCAAAGTTTCCAAAAAAATTATGAAAATTGGCTGTAATTTGAAAACCGAACGAGGTACAAATAACAAATTTTTTACAGGTTGTTTACTAATACAGATGCGAGTTTTCAACTATTTTTCGAAAATTTTAACCCCTCGAAAGGGGTTGAAATAACCACCCCTCAAGCCATTTTTTGCCATAACTTTTATATTTCGTAAAAACTCGATATCCAAAAATACGCATTAGATAAACTGGTTCTTTTAGAAACTTTTACCTCTCTAGCAATTTTCCTTTAAAACTTTTCGTTTATTAATAAAAAAATAAAATGTATTACCATTCACCTCACACCGTATATGATTGCAATCAATCAAAGAAAAACTAAGTGTGCTGCTGTCATGCCAGTTGTCACAATTAACTCTTCTGTAAGTTGTCACTGTTATCAGCTAAATACTTTTTGGGTGTAAATTAACAAGAATTATGCCAAATTTTACTAATGATGAATATGTGGACATGCTACAAGTGTATTTTGAATGTCGCAAAAACTGTGCTGCGGCAACAAGAGCGTATAATGAGAGATATCCAAATCGTCAAGTTCCCCACAGACAAACTTTTTCGGCGGTAGAACGAAGACTTCGGGAAACTGGAAAAATACAGCCGCATATTGAGGGTACCGGCCGAAGACCTACTGTTCGTACTATTTATCTTGAGGATGCAGTACTTGAAGAGTTTGACGAAAATCGTCAGACTAGTACGAGAAAAACAGCATTGCACTTAAATGTGTCCCATAGTGTTGTTTGGAATATTGTCCATGATAATTTATTATATCGTTTCACCACCGGCCAGGTCAAGCACTACTTGAACCAAACATGCATAAGCGAGTTGTTTTTTGCGAATCGTATCTTAATATTCTAAGAAATAATTTGAATTTCGTCTCAAAGATACTTTTCACAGATGAAGCAACTTTTCAAAGACATGGTTTAACCAATATGCACAATCTTCATTCCTGGGCTCCTGAAAATCCTCACGAAGTATCTATGACAACATTTCAACATAATTTTAGTTTAAACATTTGGGCAGGAATTGTAGGAAATGTGCTTGTCGGCCCTTTTGTTTTACCTCATCGACTTGGTGCTGTTGAATATTTGCAGTTCTTAAATGAGCATCTACCACCACTTCTGGAGGAAGTACCATTAAATGTACGTCAGGCCATGTGGTACATGCATGACGGGGCTCCTGCTCACAGCACTGTAGTAGTTAGGCGGTGGCTTAATTTAAATTACCCGAATCGTTGGATAGGTCGCGGCAATGAGGCACCTATCTCTTGGCCTGCACGTTCTCCCGATCTAACGCCCATGGATTTTTTCTTTTGGGGACATATAAAAAGTATTGTTTATGCGACCCCAGTTGACAGTGTTGAAGAGCTACAGGAAAGAATATTCGCGGCGGCTGATGAGATTCGCAACAATCCCATAATTTTTGCTCGAGTCCGTAACAACTTTGATAAACGTGTTAGGTTGTGTTTAGAAAGAAATGGCAATTATTTTGAAAATGTCCTTTAACTAAGTTTTTTGTTTTTTCTCTTTTTGATAATAAATTATTTCTTAGTTTCGTTTTCATTGTACTTCTATTTAATAAAAGTTTCTGCGACATTCAAACAGTTATTTGTGCAACTACTGTAAAGAGTGTGTATTTGTTGTACGATGCATGAAGTTTGCAGCTCGAGACGAAGTTGAGAGCTGCAATCATGTTAAGTGCAACAAATATGCTTTTTGCACATGTTGCACGCAACATTTTTTCTACGATTGTTTTTATTTCAAATTTTATTTAACAGTATTTTACATAATATTAAAATTTTAACTGACAACTGGAAATTAATTGCGCAAATTGTCAATGTCAGACGTTAGGTACTTATGGATATGCTTAGATTAAACTTGTAATCAATATTTTTTTTGTACTACTGTAAAAAAAGTTAAACTTTTGGCACAGTAGGTAGTGCAATAAGTAGTAAATTTTGCACGATCGTAGAAAAAAACACTTGTAGCATGTCCACATATTCATCATTAGTAAAATTTGGCATAATTCTTGTTAATTTACACCCAAAAAGTATTTAGCTGATAACAGTGACAACTTACAGAAGAGTTAATTGTGACAACTGGCATGACAGCAGCACACTTAGTTTTTCTTTGATTGATTGCAATCATATACGGTGTGAGGTGAATGGTAATACATTTTATTTTTTTATTAATAAACGAAAAGTTTTAAAGGAAAATTGCTAGAGAGGTAAAAGTTTCTAAAAGAACCAGTTTATCTAATGCGTATTTTTGGATATCGAGTTTTTACGAAATATAAAAGTTATGGCAAAAAATGGCTTGAGGGGTGGTTATTTCAACCCCTTTCGAGGGGTTAAAATTTTCGAAAAATAGTTGAAAACTCGCATCTGTATTAGTAAACAACCTGTAAAAAATTTGTTATTTGTACCTCGTTCGGTTTTCAAATTACAGCCAATTTTCATAATTTTTTTGGAAACTTTGATGGCCCATATCTCTTCAGGGGTGAACATTTTACTAAGGCGATTTTTTGCAGATCGTGTTCTTTTGAAATGTAGATTCACTGGTATTATTTATGCTACTCCATTCAAAAACACCCTGTATATTTACTTATTTACTTCACTGTCCAGAAGGAAATCCAATTACAGGACAGAAATTATATAAAAAAATATACAAGTTAACACATTAAAAACCTTAAAAAAACAAACATAGTTTAATATGAGAACAACTAAATTATTTACATAAAATCCATCAAGATCTAACACTAATCGGAAAAATGCGTATCTTACATATGTTCGTAGGCTTGCAGCGAAAAATATCAACCTTATTTTGAACTGTAAAATGGTTAGTACACATGACAAATATTGGAGAATTAGAATTTAAGATTAGATAGATGAAAAGTAGAAGAACGTAAGCGGGTGGACTTTGGCAGTGCCAAACCAACAGAAGCTCGGGAGAGTCAATTATAATATTTACGACGCAAACTAATTCAGATAATTTAAACGTCGAAAACAATACAACCTCACAAAATCCAAATGTTGGATAGACTATCATTCTTAAACTAGATGCTTAGCAAAACATCTTTGAGGCTGTTCGACATTCTTTATATGAGATGCATAGTACGGGCGCTAAACGATATAAACGTATTCAATCTTCGACCTGACAAAGGCATTAGGTATATAAAAGAATGAGAGTATCACACCACTCAAAATTATGACTATTACAAATTAACAATCCCAAACTCTTATTAGCACTAGCCACAATACCCTCAATATGACTACAAAACGACAATTTAGCCAAAAACACTACCCCACCTGTGTGGCGGCAATAAGTGCTTGGCCATCCAGCCTACAATCGAAACTCAAAGGTCTGAGCTTCCTAGTAAACGCCATGGAATTGTATTTATTTATATTTAAATACAAATTATTTTTAGCGCACCAGCCATTGACTATTTCTAAATTATGCTGGATCAATGAACAGTCATCTACAGTAAACTTTTTACAGTAAACAGTTTCAAATCCTCAGCGTACAACAAACTCCGATAGGTGAGGTCAGATGTGATATCATTTATAAAGATATTAAACAATAGAGGTCCGCGTACCGAACCTTGAGGGACTCCTGAATTGTTCTGAAGAAATGGTCATTGCTCTTGAAGTGGTTCAAAGATTCAAAATGCACGTAGAAGCCAGAACTAGAGCAAAATATTCCAGAAAAAAAACTTATGTCTATCAAACCTGCATTAAAGCTTTTCCCAGAAAATACATGAAGAATGTTTTTCCTTATACTTAATTACTTTCAATTAGAAGTCAATTTTATGGAAGAAAATATACATATCTCATTTGTCTTAGATAAGTACATATGATTTATTTAATTTAGTCCCCACAGTTAAAGATGTGTTATTAGATTAATTAATTTTACTCTAGCGAATATGTGTTATTTACTGTATTAATAAATCTTCTTAAATTTAGTTAATGTTATGTCCCCTTCACTTAGGTACATCGTAACCTGCCTTGGATAAATACTGAAGTATGTAAAAAAAAATATTCCTTCTAAAAATATTACAAAATAATATGCAGTATTAAAAATACTATTGTTTTTCTGTTTCTCAGTAAACTTACATTTTAGGTGTCGTAAAATACAAATAATAATGTAAATTTACATTTTGTGTGAATTATGCGTAAACTGTAAATATAACACTTCTTTTATGTAATTTTACATCACACACTGTGGCCTGAAAATAACCAATGATCTAGTGTGTAATTTTACATAAAACTTTTATCAGTTTAACATAAAGCTTTTGAAAACATTGAAATTATTATTAGTTGCGCTTTAAATTACCCTTCAATTAATTAACTAATTCCAGTAGTAAGCTTTTTATGTAATTTAGATTTTTTTAAATACACAGCGCACAGGGTAAAGTGCGCTCATAGATTTAAGAGAATGACTATTTATAGTAATTTACTTTATCGTCCTTTATCTGTTTCCGGCAACAAATAAAATGTTTTAAATGGGATAATAAATAGATGAGAACCTTGCAAAACCATTTGATTTAATGGTTCGTATGAACCGAAACCATAGTTTTGATTATTCAAATATGTAGAATATGTGAAGCGATGATTCAAAATAGTTAACTTTAGGTGTTAAAAGCTTTATGAAAAATGTATATATACAACTCTCATCGAGCGGGAAATTGTTGGTAAAATGGACATTGTTTAAAAACTGACAAATTAACAAAAATTTTCATGAAAATCCTATAGAAAATTGTGAGTAGTCCCATCGCTGAAAAAAAATAGGGAAATATTCTCGGATTTGTAATAAAGTAGGTGGGAACCATGAAGATTTAATCCATCGCAAAATTTATAAGGTGTGTGTAAAGCATACTGTAAATATTTGACAATAATCGATCAATATAAAAGAGAGAACTGACCTGTATACTTAGCGTCAAACAAATCCATCAAACAGAGGAAAAATGATAATAATAATTGGGTGCATTTTATTTGAAGATAGGTTCGTAAATATTTAATTCCCAGTCGAAATGCAATTTACCACAGTAGACAATTAAATAAACATCCTTGTTCATATACGAAAACGGCAATACAGAACGATATACAGGGTGTTCCTAAATAAGTGTCGCAACGGAAAACTGTAAATTCCTCTTGACAAGAGAAAAATTTTTTTCCTCTTCCATTTTTCTCTCCGGGCTTTCGTTTTCGAGATACACGGTGTCAAAACTTTTTTTCAGATATTTGCCAATATCTTAGGAACCGCTTGAACTACAGGACTGAAATTTTGTACACACATTACCACTATTAATAGCTACTTGTTGCAAATGTTGTTAAATTTCGTTAAAATTGTTAATTATTACTATCTATCTATCTTTTGAATTACAAAATATTTTCGAAACATTAGCAAAATGTTTGTTTATGTTCATAAAAAGTCATTTTTCTTGAAAACGGTTGACTTTAGACCAATTAACCAAGAGAACTCTTTTTGTGTAAAATTCATTGGCGTTTCAGAATTTGCTGTCAAATGTCAATTTTTCCAGTGGCGTAAAAGTTAGGGGGGAAGAACCCTTACGATACCTTAAAATCTCCACCACTGGCACATTCAATGAATTCGAGAAGTTTTGACACCGTGTATCTCGAAAACGAAAGCCCGAAGAGAAAAATGGAAGAGGAAAAAGGTGTTTCTTTTTTCAAGAGGAATTTACAGTTTTCCGTTGCGACACTTATTTAGGAACACCCTGTATATGTATTTTTAAGAAAAACGCCAAAAGAGAGTTACTTGATGCATTCAAATCTCTAAACGTAGCAAAACTATTTCTGCGACAGTTTCGTTAAAAGTAAGGGATACGCAATGCTAAGGCTTCGGCTGCATCACTTTGAACAGATGTGACTACAATTAAAATTTGAATTTAAATACATGTTGCTGAAGGAAACAAAGTTCATGCAAGTAGCTGAAAAAATATAGATATGTTAAATCTGTTGAACATCTATTCATTCATATTGCGAATACCACAGAGCGATTTATTATTAAATAAGTACAGATAATGAGGCCGAATTAGGAGTAAATGAATAAGATTTTATATTATTATAGGTATAACTGTATCAATTCAGAATATTCTAACAATAATTGAATTATATTCTTGAAATACAATTCAGTGCGGACCTGCTTAGACCCCTGCTTGTTTTGTGACCTGGTGGAAACTCGACGCAGGTAGTCGTTCTCTTAAATCTAAGAATGCACTATGCTACGAAAAACTCTAGGATGGTAAGATCCTGTAACCTTATCAGGACGTCTGCCACAAATCGCATCGCAGTTTGCGGCAGATTTATCAATAAAATGTGACTGTTACTAGGCTGATAATCTGATTTCATCTTCCTTTTTCCACTTTTATGGCTGGGGAATTCGCGAATCTTCACATAGAATGTAATAAATTGCTATCTTATTGTCGCATTAATATCAATAAACTTATCAAGATGTTAATTTTTTTACGAGAACGAAATATAGTGATCGTTGTATTAAAATTTGTTTTTTTTTCTTCCTTTTATATCTAAATATTTATGTACGTAGAATAAATCTATTATCACAATGTGTGTATTATACAGGGTGGCCAAATGAAAACGAAACAGAGCCATTTTCAGGAACAGCGTCAAGATTGTAGAAAAACGCCCAGACCCGTCGATTTTAGATTAAAGGGGGACATTCTTTGCTGGTATTTTTGCCTCCGCCACTTTCACCCCCAAGTAAAGGTAAGCATCACCCCAAAATATTTAAATCGCATTGGGGGTTGAGTAATATTTCTTTTGAAAGGTCTTACAATTCTCTTTACAACAGACTCTAAATTTTATAATTCCGCCCAATACTTATTAAGAATTTTGATTTTAAAGTTGAAACTTATGTACAAACTATGTCAGTCATTCGAGTTAAGTACGCCAATGGTATAAATTTAGTGTATCTTGCGTTACATTGGTTTTTGGCGTTTTGTTATCACTTTCGTAAAAAAAACACAATTGTAAAAACAGAAATTAATGCTATACACACACAATGAACGTAAAATTAGTGGATTCCAAATTATTTTCTAGTATTATTTGGAAGCGTTGGTTGGTAGTTTATTTAACTGTGTTTTTGAAAATTAAACACTGTGGTTTATTTCATTGCGGAAAGGGTAGATATCATTTCGTTTTACTTTATGAACAATGCGAATAGAACAGCTCAGCTATTTAATGAACAACATCGAAACCGACATGTCAGGAGGAAGTATGTTCTAGAGTTAGTAAAAAAATTTCAAGAGACAGGGAACGTAACCAATAAAAGAGAAATTGAAAAACCTACATTAATGAAGCTAGTGAAGTTGCAGTTTTGGGACAAGTTCATCTTGATCCTACATTAAGTACGAGGCAGCTGACATCTGTGTCTGGGATCAATCGAACTTACAAACCATTTTGAAGAAGAATAAATTCCATCTATACAAAATACATTTAGTCCAGGAACTTCGTGAGGATGATTATGACCGCCGTTTGCAATTTTGCGAAATAATGAGTGAGCGAGCAGGGAACGATCCACAGTTCCTTTTTAACATCTGTTTTTCTGATAAATGCAGTTTTTTCTTGAACGGGACGGTAAATCGTCACAATTGCCCCTATTGGTCCGATTCAAACCCGAGTTTTTCACGAGGTGCATACACAGCAACCGGAAAAATTAAATGTATGGGCTGGAATTTTCGGTGACCGGCTGGTGGGTCCTTTTTTTTCTACCTGGTAATTTGACTGGCCAAATGTATTTGCAATTACTGGAAGACGCTATTGACCCTGCCTTGACTGATACTATTGAAAATGTTCCAGAGTGTGATGAAGATCATTTGATTTTTCAACAGGACGGTGCTCCTCCGCATTATGCGTTAATTGTCCGTCAGTATTTGGACCAACGTTTTCTACGGAATTGAATTGGGAGAAGAGGCAGCATTGAGTGGCCTCCACGACCACCGAATTTATCGCCCCTTGATTTCTTTTTGTGAGGATACCTAAAAATTAAAATCTATAAAACACAGCCAACGTCGCTGGAAGATTTGCGTCAAAGAATCTTCGACGAATGCCGTCCAATCACTCCAGAAATGCTTCGGAATGTGTGCGAACCTGTCGAACAAAAACTTTATTCTTGTATGGAAGCGGGCGGTCATCAGTTTGAACATTTAATCAACTAAGTAAGTAAGCAACTAAACATAATTTAAATTTTAAAATGTAAATTTTTTTCAAAGTATTGAGCGGAATTATAAAATTTATACTCTGTTGTAAAGAAAATTGTAAGAGCTTTCAAAAGAAATATTATTCAACCCCCAATGCCATTTAAATATTTTGGGGTAATGCGTACCCTTGCTTGGGGGTGAAAGTGGCCGAGTCAAAAATACCAGCAAAGAATCCCCCCTTTAATCTAAAATCGACGGGTCTGAGCGTTTTTCTACAATCTTAACGCAGTTCCTGAAAATAGCTCTGTTTCGTTTTCATTTGGCCACCCTGTATATTATCAATGTTTATTTCACTTTCTTATTAGATTACACGTTAGTAACAAAAAAATTGTGGGTAGTCATGATCTTACATACCTTGCAAGTTGTCAAGGAGAATTGTGTCAGGGAAAATCATATTAACTTTCTAAATAATAATAATAATTATTTATTCTAGAATCAGGATTTTACTTTTAAATTGCTTCTAAATTTGCTATCAATTTTTCTTGGTATATCAGTTATTGAGTAATTTTTTTTTCTAATTATTCAGTTTTTTACATAATGACAATAACATGTTTTATATTTATTATTAGTTTCGAATTATATGGTTAATTTTCTAATTTCACATATTCAATCAATAAAAATTTCATATAAAATTAGACTATTTGTTATGTGATGGCAAAGTAGGTTTTGCAAAATTACAACGTATAATTAAAATTACATATTTTACACTTTTTGTGTAATTCACCCAAAATATAAATGTACATTATCGATATTTGTATATTTAAGGCACATAAAGTGTAATTTTACTAAGAATCAGGCAAACTGGATAGTAGTTGTAAGAAGAAAAAACTCTAGGCTTTATTTTGTAATAGTTTTTGAAAGAATACCTCTTTTACATATTTAAATATTTTTCTAAGACAGGTTACGACGTACTTAAGTCAAGGGAAAAGAACATTAAATAAATTTAAGAAGATTTATTGATGCAGTTAATTCTTGACGGTAAAACATACAATATTACTTAAATCAATTAATTAAACAGCTTTCTTAAAATAATAGTACAATTAAAAACTTTGTATATCAGGTCTAAGTTAACGAAGTCAGTAAAATTTAAAATATTTATAAAACGAACTCTGTTAAAAACCTCACTACTGATTTAAAGGCAAAATATAAGTATATTTAATTTATTTTACACGCATTTTTTTTGACTTCTTAAACCGACAATAATTAAATTTAAAAGTGAAATTCTAAATACGTTTTCTAACTCTCGAAATCGTATAAAGCTTGAATTAATCTTACACTTCTTAAACTATGAGGCCTGATTAAATAAATAATATGTACATACGTAAAACAAATGAGATATATTTTCTTCCATAAAATTGACTTCTAATTTAAAGTAATTAAAAATAAGGAAAAACAATCTTCAATTATTTTCTGTGAAAAGTTTGATTGCGGTTTTCATTTATACGAATACCTTTTCTGAATGAAAATTTTGCCTTAGTTCTAGCGTGTAGACGCATTTTGAAGTGGCCACTTCTTGAGAACATTAAACTGAAAACAAAATACATATAAGCAAAAGAATAAGCAAAATAGGTCCTAAATAGAGGACGCTATAATCCGCTTGTCTGTGTATAAAGGTTAGGCAAAGTTCAATATAGTTATTATTGATGTTTCTCATACTCTTTAATAACTTTAAATGAAGTTTTATATAATCTACACAAGTCATATTATTTGCTTATTTAAGTATTGATTAACAATATTTAAAATACTGTGTTATATTATTATGCCTTAAGTAAATTTAAACATGCCTACTGAACAAATAACATAGTTCTTTAAATACGCGGAGTAGTACCACAGCAGGTGATCACATGATTAATCTGATTGATTGAGCCAAATCAGCTCATGCAAATTTACATTTTATTCATATATTTACATCAAATATGGTAAACACACATGAAGGTTAGGAATAATATATTTTAACATGTAAAAGGACAACGTAAAAGGTAAGAATACACCACAAAAAGAAAATATACAATCAAACGTGTAATTCTACACAATGTACCTACATGTAGATATATGTAAGTTCATTTGCATTTGTTGTGTATAAAAACCATTGCAAATATGTATTTGAATTTTTACAATTTTTATCAGTGTGAATTTTATTGAAAAATATATGTATTGAAATGAACACACTGTATCTCAAGACACGACACCGAGTAGTAGTAGAGAAAAATTCATGAAATTATAATGTAGACTATAAGAAAGACTTAAATTACTTTTAAAGAAAAATAAAAATCTCATTTCATAGTTATTTCATATAAAAATTGAATTATTGTCATTCAAAATTTAACTAATACATTTTAAACGAGAAGCATGTCAAGAAAATAAAGTTTAGGTTCGAAGTGGAAGCATGAAAGAAAAAGAAAAATGTCACACGAAGGGCCAATTTAACAATTTTACGAATAAATAAACGTTAAATAAATTAGTAGGTACGAAAGAAAATTCAAATATTATAGTATCAGAAAAACACATAGGTTAGAAGTTTATTATAAAAATTGTCATGTAGAATGTCATATAAAAATTTCTTATAAATTAGTTTAAGATGTATAAAATTTACTACGCAGTTACAAAATACAAATTACGCCGTAATTTAATTAAAATAAAATTACATCGCAATATGTTGGAGAAAGTGCGCAGTTAGAAAACAATATCATGGATACAAGTGACCAATATGAAAAGGACAAATCAGAAAATTTACCTTGTAACGGAAAACAAGAGAGCATCGTGAGAAGTCAACAAGCTAGAAGGGAAGGAAGTTGGTCCCAGACACAGGTGAGGGTGCATGTTATCCCGTAGCTTCCGAATAACATAGTAGAAAACGAGGGAACAACCAACTCACAAACATAAACCTTTTTCAAGAGACGAGTACAGCTGTGAAACCACGACTAAAAGTGAGGTTAGAGTGACGATTGAACATTCCAATGCAGAGATTATCGAAAACGTAAGTCCAGTTGCCTAAGCATATTCTCCAAAACATAAATTAAAGTGTTGCGAATTCGAAGTAAAAAACATTTTGTGAAATTGAAAACTTCATTTCAAACCATAGACAATGTCAGTGGGTAAAAATTATGATATTTTTGAACATTTCATAGTATAAGGATAAGGATTAGTTTAGTTTCTGTGTTCTTAATTTAAATTAATTTGTTCCGTAATATATTAAAACAGTACTAATTGGTTAACCAAACATTTTTTAAATCATGTTAGGTAGAGTTAAGAAAATTATCAGTTATTAAGTCATGTAAAAGTCTATAACAAATCTAGTTTCTATGTTTCTTAAAATATTGTTCAGAATTCAAAAATGAAAAATTAATAAATGTCATATTGTGAAAATCGTTAAAATTTTGCTTTCATTCAGTGCTTCTTACTCAAATCAAAGTGATAGTAAATTTAAATAACATTGAACCGCTTCTCTGAGGTAAGAACTCATGCTGGTATTTTGAATGTGAAGTGTTTTTTGAGGGACAGTGTAGCATTGATAACTAAACATTCCTATCTACACTGTAATAAAATGTACACTGTTAACATTATTCAAGCAAGGTAAAGCTGCTGGAGGAGAGATTAGCAAAACCAAGGTAAGAAAGTTCAATTCGTTCAAATTTGTCATTGTAATTACTAAATTTTATTATGAGAACCTGCATCCAATGAAAAATTTGATTTCAACACACAAATAACATTCTACACAACAAAAGGCGCCCAAACTAATATTTAATCATTACACATTACAAAAATTATATACTATACCACATAATAAATACATTTAATACACAAAATACAATAAATTAAATTATACACACAAATTACAAAAATACAAAATTAAAAATAAATATTAAAATAATAGTATATATTTAATTTACAAAGGTCATTCCACAGGCGAAGTAAATCCATATTTGTCACAAAGTTAGTTTAGAGTTTGTCCAGGCGAAGTTTAATCCTTTCTAGCAAATAATCAAAAGTTTTAAATGAATACTGCTCGTACGCATCACAACGCTCGACACTTCTACTTTGTAATTTAAATTCACGCTTAGATGCGTGTTTTATATGTTACTTTATATTGTGAGCTTTAAGCTAAGCCATAAAGAGATCTGTCGTATGTCATTAAAGAAATTATCGTAGTCGTTGACTGCTCAAACTACAATCTACTCGGATAAATTATTGATTACAATTCACTTATAAAAAATTCAAATGAATGAACATAAAAGTGACAAATTGATACAATCTTGTATAAAATTTGAATCAGTCAATGCCTAGAATAAATATGATAAAGTATCAGATATCGAAAACTTTTTTATGTTATTTATTTGTAATGACAATATTCTGTTACTTAAAGTCGGATGTGCTACTTACATTTATCCGTTTTTCTCTGTGAATTGTAGATTTCAGGAAAAATAGTCACTGAAAAGAAAGAGGGAAATATATTTATTGGATATTGGATTGTAATACATATAAAATTTATGTCTAGGACCCACTCTCTGTTGTGAGAAAGATCCCAGCTTCAGCTTAATAAAAAATTCTTTTTTATCACGTTATCAATTCTCTTGGTGTGCACCCACAACTCCAGTCTCTTAGCATGCAGTACCTAATCTTTTCAATCTCGGCTTCACGAGGGACATGCTTCAGTCGCTCGTGGCTGCATATAGTTGTCATGGAGGTACCCTTTGGGAATATAACTGCACGAGGTACAGAAGAGGCTAAAAATCTGTTTTTATTTTCAAGGGATTTATATTGAGACGAGTTTCATATAAAAGTAAAAATAAATTTACAAGGAAGTTGTAATGTTTCATTAAAAGAATTGTAATAACCATTTGTTTATCAAAATGAGGGCCTTAAAAACAACTTATTTTTTAAATATTTCAAAAACAGTTAGCAAATAAGTTTAGAAGAGTGAAGTTAATCAAGTCTAACAGCTATTTTTTTCTAATGGAAGCATTTTGAAAGGGTAGTAGTAGTACCCATTGGCATCCTTAGTTGTACCATGAATCCAATTCTAGGGATATTGATTAATTGGCCATTTAACAGTGATGTGCCGCCTAGGAATGTAAGTTATCTAAAATCATACGATGGTGCACTATTCGCTGCTTTATACACGTTTGCATATTTTTTATGAGTTTTCAAATGTGAAATGGCAGTTTTTTTCAGATTTTGTAGTGTCAGAATCAGAAAAGAAAATTCATAAGAAATTTTTTAAATAGCCATTGAGGAGACATGTGAAAAATCAAAAGCACGATACTAAAAGGCCTTCGAGGACTTTATGAATTGGTGTCGAGTAGAAAACTGTAAAATAATTTCACTCAATTTTACTCAATAATGTATCAATTTCTGTCCACATCCGATTGAGTGAAATTTTCACTTTATTAGTATGAGTACAACTGATTGTGAGTAAAACTATTGCAATAGAAATGAGTGAGTTTTACTCAAATCCGAGTTACTACTAACTATCAATTGAGTGACTTGAGTCTATTATGAGTATATAAAACCAATTTAATGTTGACTTTTTCTCTAATATGATTTAAATTTAACTATTATTGAGTAATTATTTACTCAGACTTGGTGTATATTATATTTAAATTTTAATTTAGATATCATTATATTAAGGTCATAAACAACTAAGCTGTCACAGTGATTTCTACACAGATCTGTTTTAGAGACAATATTTTAGGTCTCGATTAAAGAAATTGGTGAACTGATCGCAGGAATAGATTGCCATAACCTATATTGTATATTACAAATACGTAATTATAGATAACAATTTAACCAATCGAGATTTAATATAGTGTCTTTAGTTATTGTAATTGTATTTAAATACAATTTTCACTAGAGTAACCAGATAAACCGATACTTGTCCAACTCCAGAGCACACCATACGCCATACTGACATCCACCACGGTCACGAGATAACCTAATGGACCGATGAGAACAGACAAAGTTAATGCATCTGGATATGAAAAAGGGCAGGATCACTCAGTAATAATGACATTTACTCTAATTTAGGTACAAGTGCACCAAATACGAGTTTACGTGAAGAATTTATTTAAGGAGTACCTATATTTGAGTGAAAGTACTCAGTTTTAGTTTAAATATAATCACAAATCAGTAAAATTTCACTCAATGGATTCACTCCGAACCTTTATTGCTTTCACTCACATCAATATGTATATTCAATACCCGTATATGTATATTCAATACCCGAATCCATGTTGACAACAGAAAAAAAAATGCACATTAGCAAGTTTTTCAAACTAATAGCGTTTATGAAAAAAATCTACTGGTTATAACCCGACGAAATATAAGATTTTAAGACGAAAGAACAAATTGAAACCGTTCTGAATCCCATATCTTACAATTAAACTGAAGGAATGCTGGAAAGAAACAACAAAGTAATAACATTGACTTTTAATTCAGGTACATGTCATCACGAGGAGCTCGTTCGTATAGTTAGTTCGCTACAATATTTCCAAAATCAAAACTGTTTATATTTTGTACAAAAACAAAAAAATCAAGGGAAAATATTCCAAAGAAAATTAATGCTAAACCAATTTTGTTAGTAATTCTCAGCATTTCTGACATACCTTCTCTTCAAATATTACACACATTTCTATTTTATGCACATTTACCATAAATACTACAAAATAATAATAGAATCGATCCTAAAAATATACAGGGTGTTTATTAATAACGTGCTAATATTTAAGGTTATTCTTGGGTCCATTTTAAGAAAAAAACTTCATATGAAAATATGTCCTAAAAGTCTTAACTTTTGAACTACAGGGTGCTAAAATTTTATGAAAAAACATTTTTTTTTGATAACTGGTATTACCCTAGATATTTTTTCAAATTTGGTACACGCCTGCTTTTTCTTAAAGTAAAAATCCTTTTTGAAATCCTCAGTCTTTTCTGAGCAAATGTGGTGTAACATATTTTTCAAATATTCAATACAAAACCTATACAGACGCCACTGGCAAAAATAATAAAATTGTTTGTATATCAGAAAATGCATCTCGATGAATAGAAGGCGTGTACCAAATTTGAAAAAATATTTAGGGTAATACCAAAGTTATCACAAAAAAATGTTTTTTCATAAAACTTTAGCACCCTGTAGTTCAAAAGTTAAGACTTTTAGGACATATGTTCATATTAAGTTTTTTTCTTAAAATGGACCCAAGAATAACCTCCTTAAATATTAGCATGTTATTAAGAAACACCCTGTATAGTAGGTACCCTACATAATAGTTCATTTAGTTAGTATGCAAAAAATCAATTTTTTGTTTCAACGAGAAATGTGTGAAATAAAATAATGAAAACAGAGCGCGGAAAAACGTTGAGCAACCATTGCCTGACGTCATAATACCGGTACGGGCGACTGGCAGAGCACTCCGCTCGCGCTCGCGCTCGCTTATCCCATTCTATATTATACCTACATACGGTGTGTAGTTCGCAGTTTCGTTAATCATTGTTTTTATGTCTAAATGGGTCGAAACCGAGGATTGTACAAATATTGTATAGTTCCAGGCAGCAGAAGTATGCAACTCAGAACCACCTTCGTTTTTCTTTGGTTGCACGTCTAGGGGGTTGTAAAATATAATTATTATAATATAACATTTAGAGCACAATTTTCAACTTTATGCCAGAAAAATTCTTCCCCATCTAAATGTTCGTGTTCACAAAAAATTCGAAATACGTCGGCGAGAGGGACCTATAAGCAGTTAAGAACCACTATTTGACCATTTAGGGCAGAATTTTAAAATTTATGCCGAAAAAAAATTTCGAAATACGTCGGTGAGAGGGACCTATGAGTAACTCAGAATCACCCTCGGTTTTCTTTGGTTGCCTGTCTAGGGGGATATAAATTTTATTATTTGAACATTTAGAGCAGAATTTTCAAATTTATTCCGAAAAAAAATTCTACCCCATCTAAACGTTCCCGTCAACAAACATTTCGAAATAAGTGGCGACCTATAAGCAATTTATTTAAATAATAATATTTTACAACCCCCTAGACGGAAAATCAAAGAAAAGCGAGGGTGGTTCTGAATTGCTTCAAATACTAGTCAAAGTTCTACTGGCACATACACGTCGTCGCATACATCCACAAGTAAGGAGTCTAGTACGTTGGGTAGGTACATTTGTACAAAAATGCAACGCAAAAGAAAATGTAGAAAAGCGAACTATTTACGTCATTTAGAAAAATCCGAAAATGTATTCCAAGTCATTCTATGTTATAATAAATATGTTGTGTGAAAATGCATTTCAACAAGACTTGATGTATATCTCTTATACAGTCTTTATTTATACACTTAAAAATATAGGTAAAAGTATAGCAAATATCTACACCTCTCTCTGACTGCTCGCGATTTGATCGCCGAGTGGCCGGTATCGTGACGTCATTACCTGTTCTCCCGCAGTGTTGACATTTTTAAGGGTTTTACAAATTCAGAATTAAATATATCACTTATTATTATTAATCCTATTGACCTAATTTTTTTAAGATATATTTAGGTGGTTAAATATTATCAGAAAATGAAAGAAAAAGTTTAAAATTATAAATCACTAAATGGGCCTATTGAAGAGTGGTGTTTTGCAGATCTCTTCTAGCTTCCAAGAATCTACTTGATTCGTAAATGTTGTTACAAATATCTTTCTATTCTCGAAGATAAAATTTGTCAATTTTACACTTTTGCATCTCAATCTATACTAATATCTTAGAAAATAGTGGTTGATTTATTTTCAGCAATGGATTGTACTAATAAATGGTTTCAAGGATGTACATCTAATGTGCGGTTCTATAAATATCACCTTATCAATCGACTTCTACGTCGGTAATAATTTCAAAGGTGTAACATTGATAAGAAAAATAGATTCAGCTTAGACTGACCTAAAATTTTACAGGTGGCCTGACCCACCAATACTTCATCATATTTTATTCTCAGGAGTTCTTTTAGAAGTAGCTTGCACTGTAAATTTCGAGTAGTCTTTGTCTTATTTTATTCTTTCAGGTACGTAATCAACCTGATTAGTTTGAACTTTAGAGCCACCTCTGCTATTCCTAACTTAAATGTATCGGCATCTCCGGCGGCATTTTGCAACGAAAAAGCCTGGAGGTTTATTCCCCCATCACCACGACGTCGAACTCGGAAAGATACATTAGGGTCGCTTACGTAGTTTTTGTCCTGCCCTGCCAGCCCTATACCTAGTAGGCGGTGAATAATGCACCTTTAAATGCTGCTCAGGTGCTCCAACAAGGCGAAGCGTGTTTTTGCGCGGGTTCTCTTTGTTTGCACAATGAACAACAAAAAGGATGTTAACAATTGGAGGTATACGGGGGTTTGTGTGTTGGTCCTCCAGTTTTTGGGATGCGACGATGTAAAAACAAATATTCATGCGTGCGTGTCAGATAAAATACACATTCCAGTTTTAGTGTTCGTTTTAAATAAATAATTCCAAAGGGCAGATAAACGAAAACGCTGTGTTAGTAGTTTGTATTTGAGGTTTTGTTTCAATATACAGGGTGTCTTAGACCTGTATATCGTTGTAAAATATATACATGTGATGCTGGTTAATTTCTTCCGAATAACAAAAGATTTACATTTGCGGATTTTATAGTTCATTTCTGCACAAAATATTTAATTTTGACTTGGAGGAGACAATATACGTAGCTGTTCTTTTAAGATGCAATTTCAAATACGATCGTCACTATTTTTGTCACTTTTCATTTTCTTTCTATGTTACAGCAGAAAGAGATTAGACAAACATAAAGTTTTAGAGTAACGTTGGATATTGTTGGATATGTAGATAGTGGTAGATACTAGTTTTTTTTTTACAAAACTTAATGATGATGGTGATAACTAGTTTATTTCTGAATAAATGTCACTTTAGACCACAAATTTTGTTAAAATTATAGGCGACTAATCTCGGGTTAACATCTGATACTAGTTGCTAATATTAAAATTAACAAAAATATGCAGTTGGAGAAGAGTGGATGAAATGTTATGACACAAAAAAACCTTGCAAACCTTGATTCTGTTATCTATTTACATATGTTTATTCGCCCTCAAAGTGCTGTTATCTGTTTATGTTTATTTGTCCAAAACAAATTTACAAATGTTCTATTGCATCGACATTCATAACTTTATATACAAGTGAATAATGTTGAAGATATTGGAAATTATCTTACTTCACTATTCGTCGTTATTTACCGGAGATTTTTGTCGGAATTAAATATACTTTTATTAATGAATTAAGGAAAATATGAGGTAATTTTAACTGAAAAGTGAAGTGTTTCTGGACACATGCCTATAGGAACCATTTTTGTAGATTTGTAATATAGAATTCGCTATTAAAGTTTGACGAAGTATTTTAATTGCTCCCTGTATAGTATTTACTTAACTAAAGTAGTGTAAGTGCTACTAGATAATTTTGAGGCCAAATATGATAATTGGTCCAAAACTACCTTCGGCCAAATTTTCTTCATTTGTTTTTTACAGGGTATTTCAGTTTTTGAAATACGTCACGATTATGTAAATATCTCGATTAGTGAAAGTTGATGTCGTAACTAGATAAGCACTAAACACTAATACCAATAATAGTAAAAAATGGAACAGTAGTGGACATCATCGGCGTTTCAATTTTTGTATAGGTAAAGAAGAGTACGGCAATACTATTTGAAATACCCGTGAATCATTAAAAAAAAATCAGTTATCATTAGAGGTATATTTATAGTTTTATAATTTTGTTTATCCGCTTTCTTATCATATACATTATAAGAAATATATTGCCTACTTTACTCAGGTTATCGGAATTTTTACATCCGCAATAAAAAACTGAAATTGTGACAACCAAATAAATGGTTACAATCCACGTGACAGCTGAGCTTAGACAACCAACATTGCACGACTGGTACTGTCAACTAAAAATCTCTAAATCATAGCGTCATTTGTATTAATGATTCGTTTACAATGAACAATGCCAACACGTTGCTCGATATAATGCGATTGTTGATTGATTGAATAAAATGTCGTGAAAAATTATACCAATCACCAGCCGATGACAAAGAATATTGCGTTTTAACGTAACCTTGATCTTAAACTGGTTTAATAATTTTTAATATTACCAAAATTTAATTGCCAACACGAAGAAAACAATATTCCTATACCAAATAAAATTTCTGGTGACTTGGCTTGTAATCATTTATGAAGGCTCAATAGCATCCTTCGCGTAAAATTTTTAATTATTGGTGCCAAATATTTGTTGGGGATTGCAGAAACTATAAGTCCGAAATCCTCCGACTAATCCTGCCGCCGTGTTTTACCAACAGATGACATACCGGGGAGCCTTTTTAATCTGCAGTAGCTGCGTGATGGCTTACAGGTCGAAGTCAATGAATGTCGCCATTCATCGGGGATTTAATTTAACACTCTGCTGACTTGTGGGTGAGTCGGGTTGATAGGGCAAAACCAATATGGGTATTGACCGTGTCTACTTAATTCTATCTGTCTTGGCGCGCACTGGAACAAACCGGTTTCACATCCCCCACTTCCGGTATCATAACGACGGAATAAGTGAAAATATTATTTCCCTTCGCCCTGGTCTTTTTTTCATTTAGTCGTAAGCTGTTCTATAACTTTTTGTTATTGAAACAGTTTTTTTATATACAGGATGTCTCATGGTGATCATCCGTTACAATATTTCAAAGAAAATTTATGAACTAGTAAATAAATAGTAACAAAAATAATGATGTAATATATATTTACAAAAACTTGCTTTTGAAATACCACCGAATTGAGACACAATGTTAAAAAAATATCATTTAACGTGAAAAAATTAAGTCTCAACTCAAACCTGTTACGTATTTACATTTGCTGCAATAATTATGGTCACAGAGCGTATCGCTACAGACTGCTACTTAAATGCTGGAAATTGGCAACCCGAAATGGAAGCAATAAAATTTAGCGTGGTAACTCTTCTACTTGCTAATAGGCGGCAGTTCCAGCGGTGGCTTTGTTGCCAAATAATAACTGCTAAATAAATTTAATGCTTTCAGTTATGTAATTAAAGAGATATGGAACTTATCTTGTGTTTGGAAATCACATTTGCCTTAAATGTTAAATAAAATAAATCAAGTTAGAATTAAAACTATGAATTTACCTAATTAATTATTTATTTTATATCACCTTGGATTGGGAAAATTCAAAAACTCGAAATTAATGTTTTTAGATTTGTACGTCGACTTCCAGTATGGTACGATATTAACACCTATGTTTAAAAAAATTGCATTATACAGGTTGTGTATCCTTAGATGGGTACTGCCTCTTATTGTTGATTTCTTTAGATAGGTAAAATAATTATTGACACAAGTGTTGCATATCATGGATGTCATTGGTAGTGCTCATATTTGTGACACAAGGTGTTCAAAAAAATTAACACAATGTAAAATTGCTGGAACCTCAAGGAGTAGTTGAATACGAAATTTATTTAAAAAAAACAACAAATCATCAATCAATACAGAGATAATGCGTTCGCTACTGCTGTTGCAATTTTTGACTAACTTTTTTGTTTTTCGACATACTGACTTCGGACCGTTTCCATTCAACGCAGAACGGACAATCAGAACCAGAGTAATGGGGAGATTTTTTTAATTATTTTTTCAATTCAACGCACCGTTTCCGAATTATAAAACCTTTTTTACTGTATCACCTCACACACCTCTTCTTTCCGAAATTTATTTTCCACATACGGACTTCGGACCTTTTCCATTCAACGCAGAACTGTCATACAGAGCTGGGGGTGTGGGGAGATTTTTTCAATTATTTTTTCGATTTAACGCACTGTTTCCGAGTTATACGGCCTTTTTACTATAATACGACATACCTTGTTTCCAGAATTTATTTTCGACATACGGACTTCGGACCTTTTGCATTCAACGCAGAAGGAACATACAGAACCCGGGGGGGGGGGGTTGACATTTTTCAATTATTTTTTCGATTCAACGCACCGTTTCCGAGTTATAAACACTTTTTTTATCCTATGACGTCACACACCGTTGGTCCCGATTTTTATTTTTTTTGACATGCGGGTTTTGACATTTTTCAATCGTTCACCATGGGAGATTTATTTGTTCACCATGAGAGATTTTTTGATACTGAAGAGTCTAAGCAAATACTGTTTTTTTTGGGGAAATTTGTTTATATTTCCAGCCATTTCCGAGTTACGAGCAAAAACCATTTTTTTTTCTTATACTGTGTGACATCATAGATCGATAACGAAGGCTTAACAAGGCCACGCGCTCTACCCTTAGGTGTCCTGAAATTGCTGGGGAGACTCCTGAAGACAGCAGAGAGAGAAAGAGATAAGCTCTCTATGAGGACAGAGTCAATCAGACAAAAACGGCAGAAACGAACCTTCTTTTAAAAATACATGGGATTTATGATTTATCATTATTAGAATAACCCATTTTAATTTAAAAAATTTAGAAAATTACAATGGGTTATTCTGATGACGAAAATTAAAACATAATTAACTGTATTATTCAAATAACAATAATGTGCAAAAGTTCTTCAGGAATATTGGCAAATTTATTTTGGAGGAAGAATCCCGTCAACGAACACTAAAAAATATTATTAGAAACCTTAGGTGGCCAGAAAACAGCCTCGATCTCATTGTCAGTCCTTTAGACATATTTTTTTTTACCTGAAAGTTTGCAAGTATTGAAAAAAAAAATACAGGACGAAATGCTTGATAATTTTGAATTTGTTTTTGAAGCAATTAATAGTAAATTGAAACATATTTTCAACTGTATCATCACAATCACTTGCATGCTGATTTGTAAAAATTCTAGGTATATTAATGTTATTTCATTTTTAGTGATTCTCCTTATGTTGTTGTAAAGGTTAGTTATAAAAAGCGTTGTTTGTTATATTCATAAGGATGAATTTAAATTTTTTTATTTTTTTTTTATTTTAAACATATATATTTTATGCCAGTAAATTTTGGTGTCAAATGAAATAAAGAAAAAGTCGTACATTTATATTTAAAGTTTCTTTCTATCTTTAATTATTAAACCTATAAGTGGATGTCAAAATACAAAAAAACCTGTACGTACATTCCGCGACGTACTAATAACCCACCTTGTATATTAAATACATTTATCGTCATCATCAAATATTAAAAAAATTATATTACAAGCTGTTTAAAATTTTATTACGAATTTTGTTTATTTGGAAATATATTTTCTGCAGTATTTCAATACCAAAAAATGAAAATAGTAGGTAGCTAATTAACGAAATTATGATTAAATAACTTAATTGTAACACCGCTGCAGAATATCATCATATATCATATGAATATATTCGTTGATTCTTTAAAAACATTTTTATCAATACCTACATCATACATTGAAGTAAATACAGTAACGCAAAAAACAGATATTGATAAAAAAGTGTACAAAAGAAATCCGTAAGTACGCCTGGCAACATTACCAAAGTCTTGTTTATATGTTGCTAGGATACGCTTAGGTATGTGGACAGCTGTATTTGATTCTTCCTAAAATTCTGCTCTTGGTGTACTCTACCGGCAATTCGGAAATTTAAAACTGCTGGTCTATTCCAGGAGCGGTCTGTGGCGATAGCTATTTTGTCTGTGTTATGGTAAAAAAATTAAACTTGTGACATGCAAATTTTGTTCGAAAGAAGCTTATCTTGTTCAGGTTTTTTTATAGCTTTTTCTATTTTGGTACAAATTTACAATCTATGAAGTTGATATGCTTAGATAAATGTATAGATCATCTAATAATAAATTTGGAATATCAAGAATTACACTTCCGCGTTGATTTTAACAGGATTAGATTCCCGTCACGAGACTGATGCGGTGTGATGTACGCTGCCTTGGGCATCTGTAATAAATATATTTTAATATTATAAGATACTACTGTGAGAAAGTGGATGAACTTGCTAGGAAGGGATCCGAAACAGATTTGATGGGTCCGGGGCCCTTCTGGGGCACATCTCCCAGTATGGTCAGGGGGCAGTGTCCTTTGGAGAAAAGAATGAATGAGCTGCTGATCTTGAATAAAATTTGGCTCAGGAAAGTGACGAGACTTATAGCGGGACACTGTCACTTTAGGAAACATCTATACAAACCAAAGCTTGTAGTCAGTCTGGTCTCCCGAGGATATGACTTGGCGGATGGAACGTCATTGCATATCCTGGATGGAGTGACCAGGATTTGCATGTAGTAGAATAAAAAAATCCTAGGAAAATCCTTTTTGGAACCCAACGACCTGAGGGAAGTATCGGCCAAGGAAACTTTTGGACTTTGCAAAAAGGACAAAGCTACTTGCTGAATAGGTTTCAACAGTGGAAAGCACAATAGGCCTGACAAGGCCGCAGTGCTAAGGGACTTAAATAGAACCTAACCACAGGAATAAGAAGAATAATACTAATAAAAATAATAATAGACATACACTTAGAATTTTGTACTTCTTTGTACTTTTGCATATTTTATTGCATTAGTGCAGCTATGTGTCCAGCATCACTTGATACCTATGTCCACTGCGCATGTCAAGGCGTGACAAAATCAGACATTTTGCTATATTTGAAGATTTGTAGAATGTATTTAAATGATCTTTCAATATGTTTTCAAATTGGTATCCATGTGCTTTAAAACATGTTTAAATTGGTCTCGCGTATTTTCTGCCTTGTTTAAAGATTCATTATTCTGTTAACACCTTTATTTTCTGAAAACTTTTACATGTCGTACATCAGAAAACAAGTCGTAAAGCCCAGTATTACAATAAGAAAAAAATTCTCAATTTTAAATGAGGAAAATGCACCTTCATTCTTCACATGTTGTTTAACACGTTTATAATTTTAAATTTATCTAACATCATTTTTACAAGTTGCTAATTTATACCAAAATGGTAAAAACTATGTAAAAGAGTCAGGAGATCATTTTAGTTTAAAATTAAATTCACATTTCGAAAATGTCAAAGAAAATATAACATGTTTTTTTAAACTTTAATACTCTGCATTTCAAAAAACGGTGGGTTTCGAAAACATGTTTACATAACAAAATGCCATTATTTCTACTTACTCTAAGGATTCCTGAATTTTCTTAGTTAATATTCATACACCCCATCGATGTGTAAAAGCTCGCATATACAGGCTGTCTTACGGTGACGGCCCAATAGAATATTTCAGAGACTACTTCGATCTGAAATTTGAAAATTTGAGCCCTGGGGGCACTCTTTCTTCCGTTATACCGGAAATCGTCATCTACTTGCTTATTTTAAATGGAACATCCTATATTTTATTGCATTATTGACAAGATAAATGAAAAATACACATGAGTATCCTATTTTTTACGTTACACATTGAAAACTTAAAACCCACAAAACTTTTTAAATTCAAATGATATTTTTTTGCACCATATTATGTTATAGAAACCGATATAAGCATGTAGGGGTTACAGTTTCTATTTTTCCAGATATTTGCGGTTTTCTTACACTCTCAAGAATATTACGTTAAAAATATAATCAAATGCACCTTGAAAGGCAAATATTGGTATTGTCATTCAGTATTATACATGTATCAACTATTTGCTCGACAAGAAAAATATAAAATAATTATTCTAATGAAGATATTTTGAATTTATTTTATATTCACCATGAATCAGAATTATTAGCAGCATTTATTTATGATCATGATATTTTGCAATATTTGAGGAATTTGATACGAATGAAACACGATGAGCTTCATACAAAAGCGTTCTTTGTAGAACATTGAAATATGTTTTATTTTATTTTTTTCATAATTACATTAAAATTGCTGTTTCACGTTTGTTGCACTTTTTATATAATGAGGGAATATATTTATAAATAATAATAATAATCTTCCAATGGGATGCTATTATTAGTAACTGCAAGTATAATAAAGAGCAATGAATTATCCTTTCATCAAGAAAACAATCAACAAATAAAGTAACCAAAATTTAGAATTATAATATTCTTTATCCTTTTAACTTCATTCCAAATATTATAAAATTATCTGATAATCATTTATTAGTTATTTGAAAATATTTATGTTTAATATTCTTTACAAGCTTTAAAGCATTAAAAATTAGAGAAAAATTATAAGAAAACCAACCAAAATTATTTTATTAATTGTTCTGTTTCAGTTGTAAAATACCAAATCATAGAAATTCAGCTAATTAATTCTGATGCTAGATGATTGTTCCATGGATATAAAATAAATTTAAAATACTTCATACTTGTAGAATACTGAATGACATATTTGTCTTTCAAGACACATTTGATATATTTTTAACGTAATATTCTTGAGAATGGAAGAAAATTGCAAATATCTCGGGAAATCGAAACTGTAACCCCTACAACGCCTATATCGGTGAATAGAGAAGTTGATTTTCTATAATATGGAGCTAAAAAATACAGGCTGTTCTATCTGAATTTAAAAAGATTTTTTGGTTTCAAGTTTTCAAAATGTAAAGTAAAAAATAGGATACTTACTTACTATAACTTTCTTCAAGTAATTTTGATAGTGGAAGGTAGTGCATCTTATGTTCTTTGTCTGCTCCAAAAAGCAATTGAAAGCTTGCAGAACAAAGAAAGATATAAGGAATTTTCGAAACGGTTGCATCTGTCAAAATTTTCATTCTAAAATGACGAAAACGGTTAGAGTTAGGTACAGGGAAGTTTTAACATTTTTGACTTATTTTTTAATATATCTTGTCGATAATGTAATAATATACAGGGCGTGGCGTGTATAATCTATAAAAATATTATACGAAAAAGTTCTATTTTTGCGTTTTTTTTTTCGTAAATTAAAGTTCAATTATGGATCAAACTATTTTCTCTGGAACGGTACTGTCCGTGTGCTGTACGATGAGTGCTGTAGACCAGCCGCGTAAATAAATCGTCGTTGAAAGATAGAAAGATACTTCTCAATTTTTGGGGAATGTAAAAGTACAAACTAAGAAAAATAGATATTTAAAAAAAACTGTGATATTTTATTATAAGAATTAATAGTAATTACTGCCTTAATTAAATGCATTGTTGTTACTGTAAGAGTTCACAAACAAAACCACATCCGTAAGCATCTGTAGTTGCCAACTGCGTGCACTAAACAAACTCCATTAAAATATGGAACAAAATGAAATCAAACTTATCATTTCTAGAGAAAATATTGAAATTGATCCCCATTAGCGCGGATACAGGCATGGCACCGATGCACCCAATTTTAGCGAATATTTTCCCAAATTCCAGGTATTCCGGGTGTATATTTGGAAATTCACTTCATCACGGTTAAATGTTGCCTCATCCGTTACATAAACATAAGCAGGAAAGTCTGCTTGATTGGCACATTGCCGTAAAAACCATATGCAAAAACGCATTCGTTGATCACAATCCGGGTGTAAATCTGTTGAACTGGTTGCAGATGATAGGGGTGTAACAGCTGGCGCCTTAAGATGCGATCTGCCGTACGAGATGAGGTTCCTACTTGCTGTGAGAGTCGTCGAGTACTAATTGTGAGGTCTTCGTCAAGATTTTCCAACACTGCATCTTTAACATTAAGGTTCACTTGCTGACCACGTCCTTCTCCTCGAGGAATAACACTTCCCGTATCTCGCAGTAAATGCATTGTTTTCTCGGTTCATTGTAAAACTAGTTTGTGCACAAACTAAAAAATTAAGCAAAGTAAGAAATAAGAATCTCGTTTTTAATGTAATCGGCACGCTATTATTATTTTTTACTTCTTTAACTTCTTTATAAAAATTACACTGTCACTATCGTGGAATTACAAAATAAAAAGGTTTGTTTGAAATATTTCACTTGTTAACACTGAAGGGTCGATGGACGATGCTTAATATTTAATAATTAAGTGAATAATGAATTCAATACAAATACAAAATCAGTTGACTGCACAAATTTTTTGACAATGTAACCTAACCTTTTTTTAGTAGTACTAGTATTAGATTATACCGACTTAAATTATAAGGTTGCATCTCGGGTCGCATAAAAACATTCCCAAAGTTTTTAATAAATAACACAGGGTCGACCTTCATTTTCCTTGAATAAATGAACTGTAATTTACAAAAAAAACTCGAAGGTTGAATTTTTATAGATTATACACGCCACACCACAGGGTATACAGATAGGGTGTTCCATTTAAAATAAGCAAGTAGATGGCGGCTTCAGGTACAACCGGAAGTGCTACAACAGTGGCATTATTTTATTTAAAGAGAACACCCTCGAAAACTCGAGGGCCCACATTTTCGAAATTCAAATCAAAGTAGTCTCTGAAATATTCTAATATTCTAATGGACCATCACCGTAAGAACAGCCTGTATGTGTCGTCTATGTTTTAACCAACTAACATATAAGATTACATGATGATGTATTCTCTGCTTATTTTATAAGGAGACTTACGAGCATAGTGTCACACAAGCACGTATTCTTTATGTGCATTTTAAACTGTTTTGGAATTGTTTGTCAATCTAGCATTATTTTAAGATATTTACAGATCTCCAGGTGATCACGCCTTGGAATAGTTTAAAGATTACTGCAATTTATAATGTTGAAAATCATCCTAATGTAACAATTCATCAACATTTTAACATCAATTTAAAATAACACCAAATCGTGTTCATATTTTTTGAGGGTTTTTACAGTAATGTACACAATGATAATTTATTCAGTAGAATATTTAAGGGTAATTTAACATCTTTGTTGGAAAGAATTAGGGGTTGCAAAACGGTTGTAAAACTCAAAATGTACATTGTAAAAGATCCTCAAAGTACTCGAGCGTAATTATACAAACATCTTACATTGCAGATAAACTGGCATTAAGGCAACTGCTACCTCAGTTGTCTGGGTACATAAATTTTATTCCCGCCTTGGACTAAGTAAAGATAAAGTTCACGGGGCGTGAAAGGGTGATGCGAGTTTGCCCACATCGGGAATTATACAACTTCGGAATTAGTTTAGGTCAAGAGTTACTTTGTGTTTTGTTTGTAATGTATTAAGGAAGATTTATATTATCAGACTCCGTGCGATCCATCACAAACTGGTAATACTGTTTCTGGTGATCATGGTGTACTTTCCATTAAGTTACAAATCAGCAGGGATAAAAGACTAACTTTTGGTACGCAAATTAAAGAAAAATGTTTCAAAGTTTATGAAAAATCGTATCCACACTGTAGTTTAAAATGCAATGTAATACTTTCATATTTCTCTATATTTCAATATATCTTCAATACTTGTTTTTCTATAATATTCTAGATAATTCTTTTCATTGAAACTATTCTTGACACATTCATTTTTTTTATTATCTAATAGTCAAGATATACAGGCTGTTTTATTATTAGTATTAGTATTAGTATTATTCAGGGGGTCAATCTGCGCAAGATTTTAAGTAACAAAATTAATATAAAGTTTCAATAACTTAGGTATCTGTTTTTTCTTTGTATCTCCCATAGTTTTTGAGATATGTACCTCAAATTTGGAACGTAGGCTGCCTTAGATTTCCTGCATCATTAGCCCTTCCTAATAGTTGTCGTGATCTACAGGGTGATGCGTTTTCTGGGGTCGGGTCTCCTTTCAGACCCGCAAACATTCTTCCGGTACACTACTGGTCGTCTCTAGAACAAGGGTATAATTCTGTTCCAATTAGAAACTTTTTCGTATCTGCTGCCGGTTTCGATAAAAAAAATAAAAAATGGTCTCCTGTAACTCGCTAAATTAAAAGCGGGATTTTGGTTCTTAACCTGGGGTCCACCATCGCCTTCCAAGGTGTCCGCGAATTTTTTTAGGAACTTTTAATCACTAATATAATAACAACTAATTAAGAAAATGCAGTCTCTTATGTCAGAGTGTAACTTAGGTATTGTTTATCTTTCCAAAATTTACGTTTGGTGTGCAATAGACTATTTTAGTGTGACGTCACATATTTAGGCAACCCGCAACAAATTGTACAGATCGAATCTGACCCTTGTTTACTATTTACGTAGATACTATAGAAATTAACTTATTTTTACAAGGATTTAGGAGTATTTAAGAATAGCCAACACGTGTCTCGTAAAATAGATACACTTAAATTTAAATAAAGTAACATTAGCCGTTTTATTCCTAATGCGCACGCTCTGGAAGAATAACCTTATACGCAGGTGAGATCTTGTGAGATCGCTGTCATAATTAGCGTATTTTCTCTTCTTTTTAATCTTCGCATTTTCTACCAAGTATTTTTTACTGTTTTTCTTGGTGCTCTACTGCGTCAGTCTGTTTATCGAGTGTTTTTTTTTTCTTCAAGTGGTTTATTATAGACGTACTCTTAACCAGAACCAAACTTTTCTTGAATGGTATCCTGTTACGAGGCTACTTCACTTACATGAAATTATCTTTAATGCGCTTGCTCAGTAACATTGATATAGTTGTAATTTATTAAATATTATAAAAGTCAGTATTGCTCTACAAATTTAAAAATATAAATTCTATAATTCTTTCAGTTTATCACTTGGGGTTTGAAACTTCTTAAATATTTCTAATATTGCCCGAATATTCCGATATTTAAGGTCATGACAAAGAAGACAACTTTTTGGCACTTATTTCCAAAGTACATAAGGTTGAAAATCGCTCTAGTAAAAATACTGAGAAATTCTTTATGACAATGTGTACTATGTGGTTGCCTATTATTTGGCGTATGACGTATGACGTCACTACTAAAAAGGTCTATTGAGAATTAATATTTCTAACTTTTTTTTATACATAATACTGTTTGCCTTATTGTAGTTGTTAATTTGTTATTTATTTTTAACGAAGTAGTAATGACTTTTTAAAACATCAACCAATGATTTCTAAATTTGTTAATTAGCCTTGTTTATTCTTTATCCTGTATCAATAAGTAGTTAAAAAGTATTTAATATTTAACTTAAATAATAATTATCTAAGTAGGCAGAATTAGTTTTTGTAACCCGAAGGTCAAAATGAATAAAACAAAATAATTGTTATTATCCGTCAGTCAGAACCTACTAGAGGATTTTGATATCAGGAAGTTTTTATTAATATTTTTGCTAGAAAGCGGCAGCATATACGAAAACATTGCAAGAGACAAAAAAGTTTCTAAATTTAACAAGAAATTAAACCCTTACTCTAGAAAATACCATTGGCGTACCGGAAGAGACTGAGAGACTTTGAGAGACTGAAAAGAGGCCAACCCCAGGAAAAGTATCACCCTGTAGATCGTAACGACTATTAGGCAGGGCTAATGATGCGGGTAATTTAAGTTAGCCGATGTACCAAATTTGAGCTACATATCTCGAAAATTGTGGGAGATACAAAAAAAAAAGTTATTGAAACTTTAACATCCTGTACCATGGTAACGAACCATTTACGGACATATGTTTAAATGAACTTTTTTACTTAGAATCATGTGCAGATTCACCTCCCTGAATAAAGACACTATTGTACATACTGTATAAATGTTAAAATTACCTGCGGTTTACTTATGACGTAATTCTGTAATCTACAGCTCTGAATTATTTTATTTGGGTATGCCACTTAGTTGTCAATGTAGCAAAAGCTCATTAAAATTTGTCTAGCTATATATAATTCATTCATATTCATTGGTGTTGATATAGTTTATCAAATATGAACTAATAAAGAAAAATGCATTGCATATGCTGTAGTTAATATTCACCTAAACGAGGGTATATTACTCAGTTGTTTTTAATTTACACTTGTCGAAAGATTTTATGTCAAAGTCTGTCGTATATAAATACATATTTACCTAAGAAACACGCATTGGACTGAATCATGTTTATTAGGCAACTACAACGTTTACAAACGCTTGTGAATGAAATTTATTTTTAAATCTTCTGAAATATATCAGTAAAGAAATGCATCTAATATTTGTCTAAACTAATTTATAAAGTCGGTTTATACAATAACATAGAATATAGTTCAAAATTCGATATTAACGGGAAAATGTTTATAAAAATGTAGCAAATACAAATGTTCATTAAATTAATGTAACCGTTGATTCCTCTTTCATCTTCATCTACATAAACTTTACACCAATATGAAATTGTAAGTGTAAGAAGTAATATACGTATCTACGAACTATCTCAGGAGCAGCGTATAATCTAAGGGTTAGTTCTAACCGAAAAGGCAGTTCTTAAAAAAAAGTTTGTTCTAAAAGTTAAAAAGGACAGATGCAAAATTTGATTATTAGAAGTAGACCTCCTTTCTTATCTGTTTGTATAAAAAATGTGTGTCTGTTATTTGCACCAATCGAATGTTTCGGGCGCTTTCTTTGAGCTAACATAGGGTGATTGATTTTGGGTAGTTCTTAAAATTCCTTAGATTATCCCCTGCTCAGGAGTAAACTGCCTTTAGAGTATAAATAGATCTAATTAATTCAAGTATGTTGATATTTTAAAGTTATATTTATAATTATATGTTATATATTTGATTTATGCAAATGCCTATACAGGGTGTCTCACTACAAACTCCATCGACGGATATCTCGGAAACCGCTACTAAATTTTTTTTTGAAATTGTGGTGGTGTGATACGGGCCGTGGGGCCTACCAATCTAAAATATTTTCAAGGCCATCGTACTTCCGGTTATAGCCCAGTCAGTATAGACATGAAACAGCCTATTTCGGGAAAAAAATACTATTAGAAGTTTCTCTGCGGAATATTGTTCGGAAACCTGTTATAAATAAAATATCAAAAAATCAACTCGAGGCTAGTTGGGAAACTTTGTTTTAACAGTGGTCAAAGTTATGGAAAAGTGGTTTTTTGACTCACGTAAAAAAGCTATTATTCATAGCGAAAAAAAGTTTATACAAAAAAGGTAGGTATTAAATAAGCCTATAAAATGAAAAAAGTCCGATTAAATTCCGATAATTTGTTTATGCACAAGAGCTCAAAAATGGTCGAAAATTGCCGTTTTTTTCAATTGCTAATAATTAATGCAATTTTCATCGCAGACACTTGTAATTCAGGATTTTTGAGGCTTTTTACACCCTTAATAAGTGGTAAAAATTTCAGCTCGAAAGCTTCATTGGTTTGGCGTTGGCGGAATTTGTTATCTAAGAAGATGCTATTTTCAATTCATTTTTCCCAAGCTCACAGGCGTTGTAGGGTTTCGATCATTAGTTGTTTTTGTACCTAAATAGTTGTATTGACATATGCATTTACTGAGAATTTAGTTTTTCAAATTTAATTTGTTTAAAAATGACTGAAAAAATGTTAATATTTATTAAATTGTTAAGATAGGTAATTATTATAAAATAAAATAGTAACCTCTATACTTTAGTTTTCTTCGAATTTAAAAAAAAATCGTTGTTGTAAGTTGATTAGAAGCTGAGATAATTTTTTTTATTTATTTAATCGCAGTGACCTTAATTATTAATATTAAGAGCCGAAATTTGGAGAGAGTATACATTAAGAGCTATATTTTCATGTCCTACATTAACATTAAGGTGAATTCAACTATTTAATTTCGAAAAAGAAGATAGCGGCGATGCGTTCTATTACTTGGTCTAGCGAACGAGTGGGGAAGGCGAGGCTTAGCATGCGCGCTTAACGATGTAATAAATATTAACATTTTTTCAAAGTCATTTTTAAACAAATTAAATTTGAAAAATTAAATTATCAGTAAATGCATATGTCAATACAACTATTTAGGTACAAAAACAACTAATGATCGAAACCCTACAACGCCTGTGAGCTTGGGAAAAATTAATTGAAAATAGCAACTTCTTAGATAACAAATTCCGCCCACGCCAAGCTAATGAAGTTTTTGGGCTGAAATTTTTATCATCGGTGTCTTCATTTCGCGAAGCAGTCCAGGATAACTTCATTTGAAATCATTTGATGTCATAAACAGTCTGAAAATGGAGTCCTTTCAGTACTGATTTTAATTTGGGAAATAGGAAAAAATATAGCAAGGAGGGAGGATAGTAATCTGATTTTTGACACAAAACTGATGAATTGACAAAACTGAGTGTGCCGACGCATTGTCATGGTGCAAGAACCATGAGTTGTCTCGCCATAACTCTGGTCTCTTTTTGCGGATTTTTTCACGTAACGCCTTGATAGCCCACTTGTTTCATTGTTTCATCTTGAGGCAAGGATTCAAAATATACAATTCCGTTAATGTCGAAAAAAACAATGAGCATCACTTTGGCACTGGATTGAAACTGACGTGCTTTCTTGAGACGTGGAGATCCTTTGCCAATCCATTGTGAGTTCAGTAAACAGTACTGCAGTACTATGCAAATAAATCTATATTAACCAATTTGCTAGTCTTTAGAATTTTTCAAGTACAAGATAGATCAGGACAAGTTAGTGTTATACAAACTGACTTAGGCGTTCGATCGAATCAATCACGATGTTCTCTTACATAAATAAGGTAGAATCGGGTTTTCGGTGGGTTTATTAACTTTACATTTCTCTTATCTTTCTGACCGACTTCAACAATAAAAGTACATTAGCACCCTCTGTCTGAAGCATATTTGGTAAATATGGTACCTATATACTTCAAGGGAGTAATTTAGGTCCTCTATTTTGTTTAATCTACATTGGTGATATAAAAAGATCCCAACCGCTTATTATGTGTGGATGATATAAAAATAATATATCCAGAGATAGAAAATGACAGAGGCCGAGTTACTGCAATAAGATCTTGATCGTATACATAAGTAGATCCTTACTACACCAGAATCGTTTTAAGATTGTCATTACGTCACGAGTGGGTCGTAATATTAAAGACAGTCGTTGCGGACGTGAATTCATTATATGTTAAATGACCCAAAAAGAGATGCAATGATATCTTCATAGTCTCAATTTATCACTGAGAATCGTTCCAATATTTTATGTCTATTAGAGTGAAAGAAAATGCTGGACGTTTGTTGAGTATTATTTTTAGATTGTAGTTTGACTACCGCAGTTAAAACAAAACAGAGCTGACACTCATTAAAAATTTGACAGTAGTTTTGATCTCTTCTCCGTACTAACTGTTGTTTATATTTTCTGGGCGGTGAAATATCATTTTTTTTGGCATATTTTCGTAAGTAATATCAATATTAATTTGATGAGGTGTCCAGATTTGGGACATTTCAATTATATGAAAACAGTGAATAATTTGACTAGGATTTTTCGTCTTAGTTCATATGAATATTGCTTGTGACGCAATGGAAAGGATACAGCGTTTTTAGTGTATTTAAAACATAAGTAAATGCGCTCTAATGTCATTTATAACTGGTCAGTTTTCAGCAATTTTTTTTAAAGTAAAACATCTATGATGCGTGAAACATTCATAACAGCTGAACTTAATCCGATTAAAGGTGTAGACTACTTTTAAGAAGAATTCTTTTTACACCCACGAGTGTGGATAAATACGAACTATTTTGAAAATCGTTTCACTGAACATTATTTTATTTTCCATGATTTGAATTGCACTCTATATTTAACTAAAGTTCTTTAAGTAATGCGTATTAAACCTAGCAAATATTAGGGATGAATATTTAGAAATTCATCGAAGTGTTATTTACCCACATAATAAAAAATCGCTTTGTAAGATAATATCTATCCAACCACCAGCATATAATGCCGGTCAACCGTTACTAATTTAATCAATATTAGTTTATGCCCAAGTAATACGTGATAGAATTCAGGTGGACATAATTTGTATCCCATAATATAATACCACAAATAAGTGTAAACTTCAAAAAAAAAAACAAATGTTGGTTACCAACTTCTTATTTTCAACCTGGAAAACAATGGATACCTACTTTAATTTGAATAGTACCTACTTTATAATAATGAAGTCAATTTGATTTTGTCACATGGGTAATAAAAATATAAAACAATTGAAAAATATTGAAAATAAAATTTACTCAATACGAGGTGCACAAATAATCAATTGTCGATATTTATACGGAGCTACAGTTTTTTTATTGTCCAATACAGGTATCTTTCTTATGTTAAGAGAATATATAGAAATGGTTAAATGAGCAAAAATGTGCAGAATTTTATGCAATCACAGATTCGTTTTTTAATTTAGAAAATTTCGATTTACTATTAGTCCAGTATACAACGGTAAAAATAGGGTATTACCTCCGAATTCTTGACACACGCACCGATTTTCATGAAAATTGGTGAGTAAGCTCATTTCACTCTCCTTTACAAAAGTTACATACCCATAATGTGTGCTTATTTTTTTTAGGGGGTGAAAACTACCCCTTCTTGCAAAAAACGTAAAAACCGTAGTGTTATGTCAATAGAATAAGCATTCTTTTATGTTTTGAACAACAATTTTTGATTTGTAGCAACATTTCAACCCTTAAAATCCACCCTTTATGAGGAAAAAAAAAACAAAAATTAGTTTTCGCTGCTCTGAAATGTTTTGACGGAGCAATAATGAAGAATTGAATATTTTTTACTGTTTATGAAATAATTCATGATTTATTGCAACGTTTCAACCCTTAAAAACCACCCTTATTGCAGAAAATGAAGCAAAACATTTTTTTCACATCATAGCATTTATAATGAATCACTGTTTATAATATTACTGATGATTCAATGCAACGTTTCAACCCTTAAAAACAACCCTTAGTGAGGAATTGAAGAATTTTTACCTGCTTCAAAACACTCAACGATACATTACTAAATTCAACGAGATTACTTAAAACCCGAAACTTAAATTATGTAATTAGTGAAAGGGAAAATAAAAATTATTTGTGTATTATACAATTATACTTTATTATCAAAAATTTACATATCATCTAAAGAACTATCACCACTGTTGACTTCCTCCGTTTGGTCCGTGATTGGAGAACAATTTTGGCAAGTGTTCCCAAAACATGTTCCGCATGTCGCATTATAATGTATTACGCCTCGGAAACTATCGGAAATTAAGCCATTTACACGATCCGACAATTTTCACTGAATAATAAAATCGTTTTTTCACGATAACTTTTTTAATTTTTAATATTTTTCATCGCTCCAAAAAGCAATTTGCAGGAAATTGCATGAGCTACAAATCAACCTATATGGTTGAAGGGTCTTGAACTCTTCGTTTTCGAGATTTTTAGGTTTTAAGGGCTCAAAGAAGGTGGCCCTTATACGCAAATGCAAACTAAGAAACGTAATATCTCAGTTAATTTTTGCTCTACAGAAAAATTTAAAGAAAGCAGAAATATTATAAAAAGAAGACCTTTAATTTTGAACTCTTGCATTTTTCACGTATCTTGTTTAGTTTTTCAGTTATTTGGAAAAGAAGGATTTTTTTTAAATAAAATTAATAATTTTTATTATTTCAAACTTTTTTTAAATTTAGGCATTCTAAACCGGTCAAACTTGCAGAGCCTATTATTAGTACCTAAATAAAATCAACTGTACATGGATTACGCTTAGTTTCTATTTTTATGGTTTAGCCATAGATTTTATTGTTGATTTTTTTCTCCGAAAAAATGAGATGACCATTTTATTTTCATCATAACTCCGCGAGTTTTTGAGCTGCGAAATTTTTTTAAAAAGCATTTTAAAGGTCTTTCCAAGCACTTTAAAAAAAGTTATATTCAATTTCTTTGAAAAATTAGTTCTTTCGCCATTATTTTACGGTAAAAGGTTCGATTTTACTTTTCGAAAAATAAACAATCACCTTTAGAGAGTGATAACTCGGTTATTATTATATTATTACATCTACGGTAATCAACAAAAAATTTATCGATTCGTTATTTCAAAAGCTTTATTTTTACTTTATATTGGTTTTTCAGTAAAACGCAAGGTTTTCTAGTTATTTATCAAAAATGGTTGAAAAACATGCACTTTTTAGATGAAAAATCAACATTTCCAATCGCAAATAACTCGGAAAATATTAATTTTCGGAAAAAACGTTATAGAACATTTTTTGCTTATAATTCATCCCTCTATTGATTTTTGTGATTAAAATGGGTGCCTCCATTGCCACCCCCGAGAAGGGGTGGCATTCACCCCCAGGGTGAAAGCACACATCGGCACTATGTAACTTTTGTTTCTTGAGCAATTTTCTACTTACTGTTAAAATTTCACGTCAATCGGTGTATATGTCAAGAATTCGGACTTAAAAACCGTCATATACTGAGCTATATTCCTAGATTTCTGTATTCGTTCATACATGTTCTGAGTAGCAGATTGAATCATGTTAGGAGGTATTGAGATTATCACTCTTGAAATATTTATACTCAGTTCTTCCTGATTATTGTATCGCCTTGTGTATAGCTGATCCTTAAGAAAAAGTCCATGATGGTCAAATCAAGACTTCTCGGCGACCAAGTAACTGGTCCACCAAGTAATGGTATGTAATTCGAATATTTGTGATAAAAACTTAAGTTTACCATTTAATATTGTTTTGCGTTATCTATGTTGTTTTGTTATTTGCTCTTGTTATTGTTATGTACATAATGGTTACTTTGTTAAAAATTATTAAAAATAAGAAATATAAAATTTTATAGAAAGAAATCGAATGTTTCACATGGCTACTTGACTTTTTTATTAATGTTATAATTATATTGAATATCTTGGCTATATTTATTTATGAAGACCCCATATATTATACATGGTTATGAAAATTCAATATGGCATCCATAACAAAAACAAAAGTTACCTAACTACCGCTCAACACACATTTTTTGAGATGTATTAATACTGACAGCAGAAATAATAATAAATAAGTACAACTAAGAAGGAAATAACATAAAATCAATTTCCTTCGAATATTTTTGGAATTATTTGGAAATTTCTAAATTTAAAAATGCATCCATGATCGACATAAAATTCTGCACATTTTTTATCATTTCTGTATCTCTTAAAATAAGAAAGACACCTGTATTGGACCACTAAAAAGTTGTTACCTTGGATTTTTATCGATATCTATCGATATTTCTATAAACAGTAGTACTATTTAAGGTTTTGAGACATCATACAAGATAACATGGCACTTTAAAACAGCTTTAGATACGTAAATGTGCAGCTACATTATATTTAATTATAATGAATAATTTTACGTGTGCATCGCCGAAAGGAAGTAATGATCCTATTTATGTAGTGTGGTCAATTACTGTAATGTAATTTGACATTATCATATCTGCCCATATTTCTCTGCATTCAGCCAGCATAACCGGATGTGCTTAATGGTTTAAAAGTCAATGCTTGCCTCTTCCGTTTCGAACAACTGAAAGTGTCTATCGAACTTGCCAAGCACAACTATATATAAAAAAAAGTATCGATCCTAGCTAAGACGACTCTTCTAAAAGACAAAAAATATTCAGTTGGAAATATCGTAAAGACTGTTTGGTTAAAAACTAATTTTACTTGATAAAAATCAAGCATGCCTTGAACATTGCAAATTTTTCCAAGGCTCGCTTGATTTTTCTATATTGTACAAGCCATCAGCGAAAATATTAGACCCAACTGTATACCTAGGTAGTTTTTAAATATATTGAAAGTAAAATTCTTTGTTTAATGGGTTTAGTTTTAAAAGCTCAGAAGACTTGGTTAAAAGAAGATTTACCCACTAAATATTACACCACTGTATTTTTAAGAAAGCATGCTGTCAGATTATATAAAAATATACAGGCTGTTTAGTAAGAAATAAAAGAAAACAGTTGATATCTTTATAGGTCTCGAATGCTATGTTTCACTGCTTTTTTATGGAAAATTGGATTTCTTGTGCAAAATTAGCTCAAAATTGCGTAACCCTCTACATATTTATATACGTATAATAGAGAAGATAATTTTCAAAAAACATGGCGAGTACTTTTTTTTTCTAATTTCATTGGACGGCTCAGTTTCCTATCGACAACTTTTGATTTTATTAAGTTTGCTTTCTCCTAATAGCTTTTGTATTAATTTTCACAAAATATATACTATCCATATTATAATTACTATTCCTGTCCTGCTAGTAATTCACAATATTCACCGCACGACGGTACAAAACAAATTAAATAGGTATTTGTCCAGGCTGATGACAGTTGGATTAAAACTTGAATTGAAAATTAAATTTCGTTCGCCCGTGATTTATTCGGAAACTTGAGAAATTAAATTTGAATCACCGACAGACACAGACTCAAGTGTTCATTCCAGATACGGCTTTTATATACGTCAATAAATATTTCACATGTCTCTCACCACTTATAAATCATTCAGGATCATCAGAAGCCGATGTGATCTCGTAATTGTCATTTTGAGGGGGATAAAGCAAGATAAGACCAAAACAGTAGTCATTTGCTAAATATGTATAATTGAGAAGAGTGGTGCCTTTCCCAATCAACCAATCTTGGACATTCAAACTTACTGAAGGCAGTTAAGGGAAATCACACGCACCGCAAAAAGATAGTGACATTCGCTCGAATCGAACTAAATGTTGCCTCAATTTCTGGTTAGATCATAACCCAAGGAATAGGGTTATTGCAGGTTTTTTTAACAACATATCTCTTTCTGTTTCTGCTTTTTCACCTGAAGTTTGGAACTTGGAACCTGATATTTGAAGGATCAGAAACGTTCTGTTGTGTTTGCCTATAACATACTTGACACCCTCTATTGGCATTTTTCTTTGAGACTCTGAGATTTGTAGCTAACAAGGACCTAAGTAATTTGAAATATAATTTGATATGTGGTAAAATACCAAATAAATAAAGAGAGAAATTAAAGCTATGCCACAAATAAGTAATATTTTGCCTTGTATTTGACACATTTGTTCTTTTACTGTCTTTAATTTTTATACACAATCCACTTTCAATCGAAATTGAAAACTTGCTCTTTATTGCAATAAAACAATCTGATATTTCAACTTGTTGGAGTCCCTACACACAATGGAATGGTGGTACGGAATTGTATAAATGACAACTTTCGAAGTATATCGAAGCTCTATTGTTAATTGGCCTCTAAGGTCAACTGACCCCACGTCCTTCTATTCTTTATAGAGGATGAAGTATACAAATCGCAGCCATGAAATAGACTACATATGGAAAACCGGATTAGGCAAGTTTGTGCTGAAATTTCGCCTGCAACCTTCCGGAAAGTTATGAACAACAACAGAATTGAAGCGAACTGAGGCATATATTAGGGATGATGGGGGTTTGATAGAACATAATAGTATGCAACTCTTTTGCTTTTGAATTTATTATTAATTTATAAAATGTTTAGAAATGGTAATTTTTATTAAAATACCAGTCATAATTTTGGAATTATTTCGTCGAAACCTTATTTTTTCATAAGATTAATAACAATTTAAATGAGACACAATGTACGTTATACGGTACATTTATTATTTAAAAAAATCAGAAGTTGTTAGTCACAATTATATTTTTGAAATGAAATCATAAGAAACTAGAAAGAAATATATGAATTTATATATTACTTATACATACAGGGTGTCCCACGGTGACGAGACATTAGACATATTTCAGAGACTACTTCGATTTTAACTTTGAAAATTTGGGCAATAGTGATTTCGGCATGCCCTTCTCAACTAAAATAATGGTGGCCACCTAACCCTAAGTTGACGTCTTCTTCGTTATTTTAAATGAAACACACTGTATATTACTGCAATTTTACAATAAAGTTAGAGCAATAAAATTTATAGAAGACATAACTAAAACTCTAAGCTTTTCTGCCATAATTTCAAAATGACTTAATTTTATACAGGGTGGTAGAAATTTAATACCGAATTTAGTCAACTTTAAATCATCTTAACTTATTTTTTTAAAAAAGAACATCCTGTATATTTTTGCGCAACCTGATGAACAATTTAGTTCTCTTTCGAATGGTATAATGGTTCCCTATACCCATATCTTTTGGTTTTTAAGGTACCTATTTATTGTTTTTCGTGCAGTCAACGGATATCGCATAATTTCTTGCGAGGATTGCTGTAAAATTTTTAGTGGAACTTCAAAACAAGCACCTAATTCATCACCATTTATTGATGTCAATTTAATACATACAGTGAATGTTTATTTGAGTATTATTTATTGTTAAAGAATGGAAAAAGTTTATTTATTTAATTCAAATGCTGACTTTCTAAATTTATTATTTATTCATGGAGAGTGTCATGAAATAATAAATAGGACTTGCAGGGTATCTAATGAGAGATATTCTCATTTAACACCAATGAGTAGACACATTTTACGAAGAATATTAAGAAATCAGTTAGAACATGGCCGAATTTCTGCACATAGAATTTTGCAAAGCCGATAACTTTAGATGAAGGTAACATCGTCGATGTTTTGGCATATTTTCATGCTTACCCTGAATCGTCAGTTCATGCTGATGAACAGGATTTAGGCATTTCAGAAACCTCCATCCAAAAGATTTTGAAAACTAATGGTCAGCATCCATCTAAATTCAATTTTCTACCTGCACTTCATCCCGGGGATGCTGAAAAACGAACCCAATTCTGTGAAATGATTTTAACGCAAATACAAGAAGATCCAGAGTTTTTACCTAAGATCATTTGGACAGATGAGTCAAAATTTAGTAAGGAAGGTATTTTTAATAGACACAATCGACACTTTTGGGCAACAGAAAATCCACATGTTATCAGCGAAAGAAATTTTCAACACAAGTTTAGTGTCAACATATTTTGTTTAGTTAAAGACAATCAGGTTAAGTACTTTATTTACGAGTACAATTTAATTACACAAAGATACCTCCATATTTTGAGAACCGTTGTAACAGATTTCTTAGAGGATCTACCCCTAGATCAACTAAGAAGCTGCTGGTATCAGCTAGACGGTGCTCCACCTCATTGTGGAAACGAATTATCTCGCTAATCAAATGTATTGTCTGAAGACAGGTGGATTAGACGTCTAGGACCCTGGGATTGGCCACCAAGCTTTCCAGATCTGTCACCATCAGATTTTTATATCTGGAGTGCAATAAAAGAGAAAGTGTACTCAGCGCCAGTTTATTCCAAAGAAAACCTAGTTGCTAGTATAAAAGAAGCCTTTGAAACTTTACCTGCTGCCCAAATATCCGAAGCTATGACAGATGGGGTAACAAGAAGGATACATAACTGTTTACAAGTAGACGGCGGTCACTTCGAGCAAATTAATTAGATTTCTGAAAATAATAATTATTCGTATTATGTAGTTTAATTCTGTTACCTTATTAATATTAAGTATTTTTAATTTATTCCTACTGATTAGTAGTTAATTTGTGACACTCTCCATGAATAAATAATAAATTTAGAATAAACGTTTTCCACTCTTTAGCAATAAATAACACTCAAATAAACATTCACTGTATGTGTTAAATTGACAACAATAAACTGGTGTTTACTGTTAAATTAGGTGTTTGTTTTGAAGTTCCACTAAAAATTTCACAGCTATCCTTGCAAGAAATTATGCGATATTCGTTGACTGCACGAAAAACAGTAAATACCTAAGAAAGTAGAAGAGATAGGTATAAGGAACCTTTTGAATTAGGCCAAGGGTCGGCAAGTAATTTTAGGTGGGGTCCGGATACTTTTGAAAATTTTTAACGAGGTCCAAAAAGAAATTCATATTATCTATTTACATATTTTAATTTAGACTCAAAAATCTGCTTACTATCCATTAAGAACTCACACACTCACACAATTGTAAAATACTAGAAAAAATGATAAGATTGGCACTTAAACGTAAAAAAACATTTTTTAAATAATTTATTTGAGTAATTTATACTTTCAAAAAATTTTTGGCGGTCCAGTATTTTACCTTCCTCGGTCCGGATCTGGACCGCGGTCCGCCAGTTGCCGACCCTTGAATTAGGCAGTGCTTTTTTATTTTTTTTGAAAAAAATTAAATATATCAAAAACGGTTAACTTTAAGAATAGGAATCTAAACATTTACGTAGAATCCAAAATTGGAATAATATACAGGGTGTTCCATTAACATAACGAAGATGACGTCAATTTCCGGTATAACCGGAAGCGTTAGGTGGACACCATTATTTTTGTTGCCTGAAAACACTATTGCCCAAATTTTCATAATTAAAATCGAAGTAGTCTCTGAAATATGTCTAATGTCTCGTCACTGTGGGACACCCTGTATTTGTATAGGGTGAATCAAAAGCTGGACATTAAATTCGTTTTCATGTTTAGAGGCTGACCAGACGATATGAGAGGTAAATCAGTAGATGTATTTATTATTTAAACTCGTAATTTTTATTTTATTTTCATAGAAAAATAAGTCTAACAAAATAGTAGTTCAATTATGTTCGAAAACTTTCATTTTGGATCTTCAAGAAGAAACTATTTTATGTCGAAAGAAAAAATAATCATTAAATGTTTTGTATCCTGTTCACCAGTCCGTGCTGCTAAACTCATTTAATTCTAAACGCGTCTGCCACAAATTAATGTAATTTACAGATGCGATTGGTGATGCGCACTCATGACAAAACCAGGCGATTAAATTGTATCAAACTAACCATTATGTAATTTATGAGTTGCCGTAAGGATTTAATAGTGTTGACTGAACACCCGCCTACACATTTATGTTTCCTTTGCGTTAATCATCCCCAGCTTTCCACGTATTAATCTCATAACGACGGTGATGAGTTACGTTTTATATTAACCCTTGGCTTCATGGGGAATTTGTACGAACTCATTATTGGTGAAAGAGAATTCTCGTATTAATTTAATCACTCCTGAGATTTGAAAAACAACTAGAATCAATAACTGCATAGAAAAACTTTTTCTGCGAAAACGAGACGTTTAAATTTTTTGCTAGTTTACAATACTTAAATTGTAGACATAACAGTAAAAGCTGTTAATTCTAAATTGGTTGGAAATATGGTTGTTGGTTGCTTTCAAAATATTCCGAGGTTAAAATACGATAATTCCATCCTAATGCACTCTTGTAAAGAGTGAATTAGGATGGAAAAGAATTGATGAATGATATCTACGTCAGAAGCGGTAATGAAGAGTTAAAGAAGATATTCATTTCCTTAACAATTTCGACCACTTGTATATCTCTGTCGTTAAATAAGCTTGAATAAATTTCATGGTTAAGCAGGTATGAAGTAAGTATACATTTTTACAAAGATGGAAACATTATCTTTGTTTTCTAATGATATATATATATA